>NW_009200493.1:0-102592 GCF_000690835.1 Fulmarus glacialis
TCCCCACCTTAGCCATGCAAGAGTGCTTGTTACGGCTAAGGGATGCTTAACTGCCCAACTCATATACAATGGCTAAAGCTTAACAAAAGGTTCTGAGATCGTATCATAGCCCAGAGGAAAAGAAGGAGGGGAGGAATGCACCACCACAGTATCCATTCTGCTCTCTGTGGGACAAATTCCTTAGTGGGCTGACATGTCACGTATCCTGGGCCTGCTCCTTGCTGACTACAGATGCATTAGATGAGCTCCTGGCTGCACTCTGTTACAAGGAAGCCTGATGAGGACATGAGGAGAGACAAGAATGGGGGTACCCAAATTGTAGCTAAGTGCTATGACAATATTTTCAAATCGTATGATATAAATTTTTTGCAGATACTCATGTCCTGTGGGGTTTTTTTCCCAGTAAAATAGATACTTCCATGAAAAAAATTGTTTTGCTGAAAATTCTGTTCTCTAATCCCTTAAAGTTCTATCAAAACTCCATTTTTCTGGAGCCTTGAGAAAAGACCCCCTAGATATACAGCTAGGTTACGCAGCTAGGTAGCCACATCTGTTATGATGAGGCTTGGGTGTATAGGCAATAGTGGAGAACAGAGGAGGATTTCATCTGTGATTTTTTTCATAGGTTTTTATGAGTGATGATATCAGCGATACTTAAACTGAATGAGGAGGATCACAACATGAACTTCAAGGCAACCAGTGAATGCGATGCTGAGCATAGGTCAATTGACAATGAGCACAAATATTACAGCTACAGGAAGCATAATTAAAGCATACAGTAGTGATGACTGCCCAGATCTGCCTGGAAAATCCACATGGAAAATCCATACAAAAAATCCTCCTGGTTAAAAAGTGAAAGACTCCCGACTTGCTAATTGTCAAACTCCCACACTGGCTAATGCTGCTGCCGCCCAGAGGAAAAATATATTGTCTTAAGCAGAAACTACCATTTGATGTAAAACTTGTTCTGGTGAGTAGAGGATGTACAATGAGATTGGGAGCCTATTTTCTTTAAAATCTGGGTTTGCCTCTTGGCAAACCTCTGCTCCTCAGTGTGAAAGAGCATTAAGGAGATTTAAACCAGTGCAGCAGCACAGGCTATGTGGCCTACAGTATGTGGAAAGATCTAGAAAGCTGTATGACAGACTGCCATACAGGCCTTAGTATGACTCTGTAAATGATCAAATCAAAATACATACAAATCTTCAGATCTCCAGATCTGTGTCTTAGAATATAAAATGATAAATTTAAATCCTCAAATTTTGAGCTATGTTAGGTATCAGAAAGAGACTTCAGAATGTTTCTGCTCCTTCTTCACATGTCGGTACAGGGTTGGTTTCCTCTACTAAATTGAAAATATAGTCTCTTACTTACATATTCTGTAACAATGGACAAAAGATGAGCAAATGTAAATCTCTCAGATTTTAAGTCTATTAGAGCTGGAAAGCAATAAAGACTAGAAGAAGCAATAAAGACTAGAAGAGGTTTGGTTATTTTTGATAAGTGGTCTAAAAATGATTACGAAAGGGTAGGATTTGGAAGTTAGGGTATAACTAAGTTTATTGAAAGATAAATCTTTCTTGTAGCATCACTGTTAACTGTCTGCAAACCTCATAATTAAAGGGCGTGATGATTGGGCAAGAAGCAGAAATTGAAAAACAACCCTTATTCCTCTAGTCTGAATGCAGTGGCCAGTTTATCAAAATACTTAGTATCATACAATTGAACTTAAAAAACTGCGAATTTACCCTGTTGCTGTAATGAAACAAACTGCGTAGTAGAAGGCTTAAGTTTTAAAAGTCCAGAGGACAGAAGTTTCAGGTGTGGTAGAAGACTCTCCCATGTCCTTTAGGGATGTGTTTTTTAACCATCTCTGAGGCTGATGAGCACTTGGCTTGCATTTCTTTGATGTCCATGGGAATATTTGCCAGTTGAGGAACCGTTTGCCACAAGTATAGTGATTGGAGAGCAGATGCTGGAATTGTTGGTGCCATGACTTTAGCTCTTTCTGGTCACCAGCTGTTGAGTGTGATGGCTGGGGCCATAGGTGGTCCCCACCAGGGTGAGCGGGATCACTTTGCTTTTCTCTGAGTAAGAAAGCTGCTCGGAGAAGGAGGGCAGGGTGGGGGATCTGGTGCTGTCAATAAATAGTGCTCAAAGTTCAGCAGACATGCTCTTAAAAAAAATTAGGAAGTATAAAATTAATATTTAACCAGATTACTACATTTTGTCTGCTTCATTAATTTTTTATTAATTTATGAAAATGCCGTTGATGGAAATAATATTGACAGGGTGTGTTGTTTTGGTTTGGTTGGGTTTTTTTTTTTAATATCTTCTGGTAAATGGAAGCTTACCTTCCTTATGAACACAAAGCATCTAACAAGCCATATTGGGCAAATGCTCTAATAAGGCAATCATTATTAGGGCATGATGCATTAATGTTTTATGTTGTTCATAACTCAGCTTTAACAGATTAATAATGGAGATGTGAGGGGAATACTGTTTTAAGTGTTTATGATTATGTTAATATTAAGACATACTGTAGGAAAGGAAATTACTTTCAGGTAGTTATCCTTTTTGTTTGTAGAGAGAGTATTCTGAAGGAAATGTTGTTTCCATTTTCTTCCAATAATTCTTAAGCAGTTCTGCTGACGTGAAGTGGTAGGAGCAACTGTCCGTGACTACAAATCCGCGAGAACCTATTAATCACTGTTCTTAAAAAAATTACAATTCCTAAGTTGCTTGAGCTGCAACTCTTTGGCCCAAATTATTGGGGAGCAAGAATTCCAGAACCTTAGTTAATTTTGGAAATTTCACAGTTGTTCCTTCTACGTCTGAAACAAATCCTAATGCCTCAGAACTCTGATATGATTTGACCTGTGCATTCAGATTTGACATTCAGATTGGCAAAGCCACTTCTAAATAAGAAGCTGTCCTTTCAAAAGGCAGAGAAGAACGCTTGGAAAATTTGGAGGTAGTATTTAGTCACAATGACAGTCTGAACAAATGTAGTAAGGAGAAAGAAAAGCAATAATTTGTTGTGGAAATGAGTGGAACATACAGCATGGTGGAGTTTTGTAAACCTCTTTAACTAGTTGTGGGCATAGCAAAACCATTCTGATTGCAGATATTTTTTCCTATCTCTTTTTTCATTCTTAAGCAATTGCTGAGTATCCTCCTCTCTTCAAGAAGTCACTGCAACAAAAGTGCCTTTTGTAGGAGACGAGAATTCTTTGCTGTGTATTAGAAACCAAAACATCTCTTAAAAGTGGTGTTGTGTCATTTTGATGCTGTAGGTAGAATAAAAATGTGGTATTCATATTTTTATAGATTATTTCTGTCTGGTCCTCTTTTGACACAGAGTATATTTATCTGTGCGGTCTTCACTTGGCTTCATTCTTCTGTGTTGAATTTTTGCTCTCTGCCTCTTCTCTTCGTATCTTTATCCTATTTTCTAGTCAGAACCTGAACCCAGTAACAGTTGAGTTGATCTTTTAAGATCATGAAATGAGATCAAAGTTAAGCAATACAAATTCACCCTGCAGAAATGTTCCTACTACCAGCATACCATGAGCTTGATCAAACTTATTTGTGTTTTCCTCCTGCTTTTAAGTGCCTGCACACATACTGTTAACACTCATACCTAGTGTGTGAAACACACAAGTGTTTATCACAGCCCAGCAGGCAGGATACAGATATTTTCAAATGGCACTACTGTATCTTTATCTCAATAGTGCTAATATTATCCCCTGCCAAAACAGACATGATATATTGAAGTATCTGTAACCATTACAGGATCACTGCATATTCCTTGAATTTAGCCTGCAGCAAGTCTGTCATCCATGGTGATCCTGAAGTTGCAACTGATGTTGCAAGAAGCAGCTTAAAAATCCTGTCAGAGCATTGGTGCTGACTTAAAAGCAGTATAGCCTCTACTGACCTGTGAATTGAGACATGTCCATTAAGCTAGACTGCCTGCTTTTCCACCTTCCCCTCTTTATATTCTGATAGTAGTCCCCTTTCACGTTTGTAACACTCTGTCAGATAGATGGGGTTCTGATCATAGCCACAAGCTAGCTAGAATCACAGTTAGGGGCCAAACTTACCTAATTTTAAAGATTAACAATAGTTAATGAAATAGGTTCTAATCCATCAAAGCCTGTTTGAGTTTTGGGAAACTTTTCTTTATTTTTGCTAACTGGATTAAACCTGACACCATAACGTAGGAAAAGGACACGTCCAATACTGCAAACCATTTTCTGTTTTATTATCTACAATATTTGCATACTGCAGTGCTCAATTACACCACAATTGTGCAGAGATCCAGTCTTTGCAACGTAATGACTTCCTGATGATCTGTCTTTAAATGATAAATGAAAAGAATATGCCACCTTCCAGCTGCATATACGACGAAGTTTATTGCCACCTGAACCTGCTTTTTGTTCCTTGGGGGACGGGGAGGTGTAGAAGGAAGGTTAAAAATCTGTGTGTTACAGTCTTTTCTAACCTGTCCTCCTATGGTTAAGTTGTTTGGATATATTTCCAATGTTGTCCAATCTCCCTGAAATAAATCTTCCTAAATTCAAAGGGGAAAAGTGGCTGTATGGGGTTAATCTCAGGATTTTACAGCAGAGTTTAGATCAAATCAAAACCCTTGGCTATTGGTGTACCACAGGTTCTTCTGGATCATGTAGGTCCCTCCATCATCCACTCCAGCATGGCACTTTTGAAATGCAGAAATCTGTCACTTCTGAGATAAACCCACTAATCCACCTCTCTCCTTGGCACATTCTCTGTTCAGTGGGCAGATTTCTTATATGGATATTTTCTATCACTTTTGCCAGTGCTACCTCTGTGTCATAAGCTGATGGCTTTAACTAGTGATTTTCTGTTTTTCAGATTCAACAGAGAAATCCAAACACCTTTCTGTGAAGTGTTTTCAGAGTTTATCCCCTGCTGAAAGTCTCCTCTAAGGTAATGGTTACGAATGACAGCAGGTGTATTGTAAACAAAATTTCTGAAAAATGTTTCTTGCTCATCCAAAAAGCTTGTGAATTCTATAGTCTGCATTATTCCTCTCAGCACGAGCAGCAGCCTCTGTCAGTCTTGCTGGTTAAATATCCATACAAGTCTTTGTTCTGGTTATTTTTGGTTAATTTTTTTAATCATACTTCCACTTTCCATGCTGTTGTCCAAATTTTGCAGTTTCGTATCTCTGCTTGTGCTATCTTTTCCTTGTTTGCAGTCATCTGATGTCAATATCCTGCTTGAATTTTTCTCTGTGTCCTCTCTGAGAAGTCAACTTGATTAGTGCCTTTAGCTGTTCCTACTTTTTTGCCACATCTACTCAACTATTCAGTTTACTTCTCTATTACGAATATTTTGGTGTTCGTTGTGTGTATGGTCATACTAATGAGCTTGTGCACTTTATTTCTGAAATAACTCTCAATCTAGTTCCGATGCGGTTTGTATATAAGCTCGTTGTCTGTGTGAGTTTCAAAAGGTTTTCCAGTGTAATGGTAACTTTTGGGTTCTCTGGTGGAATGTTTGTATGTTCAAATCCTCAAGATTTTTGAAAAAAAAAAAAAGCCTAAATCACTAAGTGGCATTCTTTTTTGAGAAGAGAAGACATTGTGATGACTATATGGTCCTTATAGTCTACTGATCTGCTTCCTGAGCTATGTTGGTAGTTTTGTGCGTTGCAGAATAAACAACATCTATTCTATTATAGCACAGGCTATAATCATGGGTTTTTTTAGATTCCTACTGACAGTCTTGCAGCAGTCTGCTTCCCTTGTCTTGGGCTTTTTTTATTAGGAAGTCTTATTATTTGGAAAAAATAAAAATGGGTATGTTATTCACAGTGCTTTGACTCCTTGTTGAAAATTAAAGATGTAGGACGTAATCATGGGTCTTTTCAAGTACTTGTACTGGTTACTATTACTGTATTGTTTAGATTAGGATGCAGCAAGATGGTAAATTGCTAACTGTGTATCACTGTTTTGTAGTTCACTGTTGTAAGGAATTACTGAGGAGGGTTTTTCTCTGTTCCTGCGTGCTACCCTGGCACTTTTTTTTTGCTTTTTGTTTTGTTTTATTTCTCTAGGTGTTTAGTGGTCTGCTTTACAATATGGTTCTTTTTCACAGCAAATCTTGTTAGCAGAAGATTATGGCACATATAAATTGGTGACATGAGGGGTTGTATCTGTCTAAAGCTTCCCTTTCCACTTTCAAGTCAGAAGTATACTGAAAGACCTATTTCTGAGTTTTGAAATTCAGCATGGTAACACTTAAGAATCTACTTCCATAATTTCACTGTTTGGTTTTTGGAAGACAAGTTTGATAGTTACAGTTGATCACAGGATTGCTCATACATGCAGGTTATGTGTAACTACCAGATGAAAAATCTGCAGCCTGTATATGGTAGAGCCAGGCAAAACATTGTGTTAGAGGACTGAAAAATTTAGACAGTGATTATTCTGGAAAACTTGGTAGCAGTCTACTTAGAGGAAATGAACCCACTTGTCAGGGGGAAGATATGGTCAGAAACCTAGAGAAACATAGAGTTGCACTAATTGACAATGAAAAATCATAATCCTCCTCTGTCTCCTGACTTTTTTGATTTTGTCATTGTATGTCCCCCCCCTTGCCTTCCCCTGATGACTGCCAGCCTCTGCGGTCCCAAAGACTCTGGAATTTGTTATGCTAATATGCCATAACCCATGAGCAAGTTTTTTGGATCTGATCTTTCACTTTCTTAGCAGCAACACCTGAAAGGTCATCAGTCTCTAAGCAGGTTTCAAATATTCAAGTGCACTTTTCAGCTATGAACTCAGGTTTTGTGCATACGTTAATTATTCAGCACTGATACTAGGGGAGAAAAACAATTTGAAATTTGACATTTTGTATCATAGATCTTCCCTTAAATTGTATTAATTATATTAATTCCTTCAAATCCTTAAACGAATTGGTCAGATTGCTCACGAGGACAACAATTGGGAATAAATAGTTTTACTAGTAGTTTTTAGATAATAAATGTGTTAAAAGGAAGCGAATGCAATCCAGATATGCCCCAAACAACTGGATTAAAATATGTAGTAGCGATGCACAGGGGATTTTTTTGCATACTGCTTATTGACTAGGTATGTTAATACAGTTTCTCATGAGATGGTAATTACACTTAAGGAAAAAGTAAGGTAAATTTCAGCAATTCGAAGCCACATTTTCTATGTTTCTTTCCTGAGATTCAGGTAATTGAAGAGCTCATGGTTTATGCAAAACAGTTACTTCATACCTTTCTTCTGCATGGGGATTCTTTGTTTGCATCTTTAATAACCCTAAATGTGATCAACTCAGTTTGGAACTGATGTCTTAGTTTCAATCCCAGAGTTATTTAGGTTGTTTAGGGCCACAAGCAACCTTGGAGGGCAGCTGAGGAAGGGATTGGGTCTCTAAAGTTTCGTCTCTAAACGTTTCGCTTTGCTGCCTTGTATAATGCATAAAAGAACACTTCAAAAAGTTGCGTATTTATGGAATTGCTTTAAAAACTTAAAGTATATTGTTTTGGAAACTCTTGTACAATAGAAGAAAGTAAACATGAATGTAAATATTGAAGTCAGTACCTGGAGGGATTATAAACCAGGATTTTGCCAGTCACGAAGAAAAAACAAAGCTGCTGTAACGGCTGGTGTCCTGTGAAAACACTGGATGGAAAGAATAAAGAATTACTGAAGTAATTCTGACTTCTCAATGGCAATCAATGTGTACTCATTAGCGGTGTTGGGGTTCTTTTTTTGGTTTTGTGGGGTTTTTTTCCAGCTACGTCAAATAGACCATTTTATAATCATCTTCAGCTAACAGCACTTAGATTCTGCAATAAAGCATTTGGGTTTTTTTCCCTCTCAAAGCTTTTTTTCTTTTCCCAATTTTTTCCTGCATATAAATCTTTGAGAAGATATCTTATTTCTGTTTGGCTCCTGCAAGTGTACTACCATTGGAGCAGGGCATCCATTTTCAAGAAATTTTGATGAGAATCCATCACAGCCAGCTACAAATATTTATAACCTTGAGATTGTCTTTGATCCTAAATCAGCTTTCAGTTACCGTTTTAGTTACACTGGAGAAAAATGATTTTATCACTTCCAGAATACAGCAAACTCAGGAGGATGCAGTTATTTTAAGGCTTCTATTACTAATTAAAGCTAACTTCTTACCATACGTTGTTGCTGGCGTTCCAGAATACTTGTTTATATAGAATTCATCAGCTAGTGGATTAATTTCCTGAAGTTTTACATAGACCATTGCACAAGTGTTGAGATAGTCACAGTATTATTTATGAGAAAACTGTGGATTACTTTGTAAATTCTATTCCTTTCTCATACAAGAGAGAGAGCAAAACACCATGAATCCTGAGCTATTTTTTTAATATTATAATGAATGCTAGGTCAAATTTTGGGTTTGTTTTTTGTCTTTTAGGATTGTGATATGCCTTGAAATTCTCAAACATGCTGGATGTGAGTTTTAGGAGGAATGTTTGGAATATGTAGAGTCAGTGTCATATTTTATGACCTCTGTAACCTCCCTTGCACTGTGATGTTAAATACATCAAACAACTCTGGTTGAATTAGGCAGGAAAGTTATAAAAGGGTATCAGTGTGAAACTGTCATATAAAAGACCTCCATCCAATTCACTTTCTAGACACACATTTTGCTACTGTAATCTTCAAGAAAATCTTTGATGCATTAAAAATACTGTATATCTTTTACTTGACAGAAATTTTTGTATGCTAGCATGATTCAGTCTTTATCAAAATGTGCATATTTATTAAAAACTGAAGAAATATAAATTGAAATTGAGGACTCAAGTGATCAGCGCTATCTATTTCTTATTTCTTTCTTTTTTGCCTTTCTCCTCCTTTTTTGCCTTTCTCCTCCTTTTTTGCCTTTCTCCTCCTTTTTTGCCTTTCTCCTCCTTTTTTGCCTTTCTCCTCCTTTTTTGCCTTTCTCCTCCTTTTTTGCCTTTCTCCTTTTTTTCTTTTTTTTTTTTTCCCCAAGTGTCTTCTGTGCTCTGATTTTACAGTATGTTCAGATGAACATTTGAGATCAGGAGAAATTCAAATGCAATTGATCCCCAAGCTTCTCTTATTTACATTTCTGGTAAAAAAATAAAAAAAAAAAAAAGGGAAACTAGAAAAATCTCTTTCCTCTATACAAATTGTTTGCCTCATTCCTAGGACTGTGATGTGAAAAATGGACAAGAAAGTTGGTATTATGCACACACTTGTAAATTAATAGCAGGTTTCTCATTCAGGATAGAAAGGCATAGAAGAAAAGACTGATTTCTAGCATGGTCGGCAAGAAGCCTGAAACGAGTACAAAAAACTACTGACTGTTATTTAGTTACTGCTCACTGGAAGGAAGCAAACTGTCTATGCAACAGTAACTTGCAGCCGGAATAGAATGTTCTCATTTTGGAGGAGCTTATCAACCATTTTTGAATCTCTGTTTTTGGATTAGACAACTACAGCTAGTGCTTTACTTGTTTTGCCATTTAGCATATTCTAACATTGGTTCGTTCTTCAGTAATATATGACTTGATTATGTATTTGTGTCGTGCTTTTTAATAATTCCTAAAGTTTGGCTATTGAATACTGTCAGATTTTCCTTTTTGTAAATGTTAAAGGGGGGGGGGGGGGGGATTTTAGTTTTTTGTTTTTTTTTTATTTAGCCGCCTTATGTTCCTGTTGCTCTGTGAGTAAACAACAAAAATTCCAACTTGGTATTTTAACTTCCCCATATGATTAACCTTTTCATCAGATGAATGTAGTGAAAATCTAAATTAAATAGTTGTTCTCCTCTCCAGCATAACATCCTGTATTTAATGCCAAATCCATCCTTGTGCCAACATCTTTAATAAAAGGGAAAGGGGGGCTGCCAGTGTAGCTGTGTATTGAGCATTGATAATAATTTTTGCCATTTTGCCAGTGGACTTTTTCAAAGAAGTTTTTGAGAAATAGAGTCGCTCTCTGACTCCTGTACCAAAGTTGTCAATGATTATTATAACAAGTACTCCATTAAAAGACAGTGCTATCACATTAATGTGGAGGCTCCAAACTGTTTGCTTTTCTCCCTAAAATGTTTTCTGGTGCAGTAGTGAGGTAGGTGTCTTTTCATGTCAGTAGTACCAGAACTTTATGGATAGATCAAAGGTTGCATTCACTTAATACTAGTCTCTGTTTTAAGTATAAAGAGAAGAGGCCTGAAGTAGAATATGAAAGCACTATGATGGTACTGTAATCTCTCACGGTGTTAATCAGAAAATGCCAGCAGAAATCTTGAAAGAAATGCAAATAAAGAGAATAGGGAGATAGAGAGTTGTATGGAAGTGCCAGAGGATTGTGGGATGTTTATTTTTGTTTTTTAAGTCCAAGGTAAGTGCAGAGACTTGTTTTGGAAGATAACCTGCTAGTTTTAACGAAATACCAAGGTAGGAGAAAAGATGGACAGGGAAGATTTTGAGGAAAGGTCTTGGAGCAACATTGTTTTGCCTGTTATGTTGGATTGGTAGCTGTTCAACATCTGCATTTTGACTGCAAATTACTGAAGGTACCCATTCTTCACCTACTGTTTTAGCAAACATCTGTGATGGTGAGACTGAGTGCTAGGCAAAAACGAATAAAAATGATGCTTAGTTGCACAGCAACTTCAGTTGTGAGCACTTTTGCATACAGTGTGCATGTGCATTCATGAACATGCATGTGTACAGAAGGGCATGGACGTACGCATTTCTAAATCCAGCCATCAGCTTTCTGGTACTAGGAAAGGACATGTGTGTTAAATAAGAAGGAAAAGCATTATATTCTTATGTAATATTTAAGATTATTTGCATTTTAGTTCTTTCTTTTTACCAAGCCTGAAGTTTTCTCTAGTGACATTTAGATATTTGGATATAATTCTCTTCATATGTAAAAACCTCATCACTTTCCACGAAGTGAAGAGTAAACTCTACGTTATAATTCTTTGCTCCAAAATCTCCTACATATAGCTTAGCTGCAAAGTTGGTCATACTTTGTGTTCTTTAGGATTGTTTACACAAATAGTTTGCTCACTTATCCGTTTATAAATATGATTTGTGCAAATGATGAAATAAATATTTGTTCCTGTTACAGTACTATTATTTCTATTTGCATTAGTAAAAGAATAATTAATGCGTAAATATCCTTCAGAATAAACTTTATATCTGCAAAATTTCAGTTTCAGATTAATACCCTACAGTCAGTACAGGGTGATGTTTATTTTAGATGTCTAAAAACTATAGATTATTGCTGCTGGATAGTAATACCTTGGCCAAAAATGAATGAAAAAGTGACGTATGACTGATGCTCCTGTGTGCATATTGTTTTATTGCCAGTGAAAGAAACTATTAGAAACAAGGAAATACATCCCAGAGTTGTAGCGAAGTCATCTTTTTTTGGTGAGGATCGTGTGATTTATCCAAGAGACATTGTATTGCAGTGCACTGGGTCTTTGAGAGACAGCACGTCATAATCTCTGGGGCCATGACCTAAGAGATTAAGTAGAACGATGAGTTTGTATTGTCAGAGCAATTTTGATTTACCTTACACACACAAATTTACTATAAGTTGTTTTTTATTAAACCAGCCACTGGATTGTTAAAGGAATTATCTTAGGACAGATAAGTTCATTTAAATGAAGAATGAAGAATCAAAAAACCTCAGAATTTATTTGTAAACTCAGTCCCTGCTATTCCTTTGCTCAAAAGCAACATAATCTTTTCTTGTTTTATGTTTATTTTAACTTGCAGACTGTTTGGAAGAACTGGAGGCATATAATCCTGTCTCTTTATTCCTTTTCAGCAGTAAATAAACTTGGAATACCAGAAGGTACCCGAATAATCAGAAATTCAAATAATTCTTAAGGTGGAATTTTTTCTGTTGTTTTCTTTAAACACTTTTGAAAAATGGCACAAATAAATAGTATCTATTATTTGTGGTTCCTTGATCTGTTGTAGCTACACAACTCTTCAGAATAAACAGAGAAATATGCTCTGAAAGCGTATATTCTTTTCACAAATGCAATTCTTCTCTCTAAGAAAATTACCGAGATGTTTAAATAAACAGTTTACAGTAAGAGCCTTTTCATTGTCTTTCCCTTTCCCTGTAATGCTCAGCAGGTGTTTAAATGTTTTATTTTTTCACTTCAAACAATCAGTGTGAAGGAATACCAATAAATGTGTTAGTTTTAGATAATCCAAAATTCCCTTGGCTCAGCTTCTTAGTTTACAGTTATCCGTGTGAGTTAGAAATCTATTACTGTGTGTTCATCTTCCACCCAAATCTATTCACCAAGCATCAAAACTCATCAGTGAGATGGAATAATGCCATTTAATTAGTCTTTGATATACAGTTAAATTAGGTCTTAATAAGGGGTAGTGCAACCTAAAATCAATTATCTCGCTCTTCTTAATAAGAGCAACTAATTAGTAGGTAAATCGCCACAGTTCCCCTTTTATCCTACAGTTTTTACATCTTGTGGAGGAGATTAGGCTGAGGAAATTACTTCCCAATAGCTCAGAGAAATTTTAGGGCATACCTCAGAAAATGCTTTGCCAAGCAAACTGCAGTACAGAAAAGAAACAAAAGAGAAATGGGGGGGCGGGGGGAAGTCTCATGAAAAAGGCTTAATTTCTTGATAATTTTGCCTGAATTCCTTGTGTCAGGTCACCTACCTGACAAAAGCAAACAGAAACTAGGTGTTGCCCTGCCTGCAGCAATCTGTCAATGTACAGTGAGTGTCTGTCCTGGAGTTCATTTCAGTGCAGTCATCACTTAACCAAAACAGCAATTTTTTGATGGAAAATTGTGCAGCTGTAAAAAAAGGATACCTTATGGGCCTTAAGCCCAGCCTTTACAATTATGGGTTTATGTGGAGAATGGCTTTCTTTTAGATGGAGAATCAGGTTCCCAAAGAGGAAAATAATTGCCAAGGCGCATGAAAGAAGAGCACAGTGGTCATGGAAAAAGTCACTATTTATCCATAGGAACCAAAATTGTTACATGTTTTAAGCACACAAGTGTTGCATTTGAGATCTCATTTTTTAGCAAAGACTTCCAGCTTCTTCAAATGGAAGTTTCTTCCATTTTTTACTCTATTTTCCCACTTACAACAAACTAACTGCTGGAAAAAAATTGTGGGTACAAGGAGAGTATTGCGAAGAGCGCTCAGGATTTCTGTACAAGTTCCATCTGTCTCAAAATGCTACTAGACATTTACTGACTTTGACAGACCCTAATTTCATCCAGTCATATGGGCTAGTATACAGTATTTTGCCATAGATTTGTCAAATTTGATGGTGCCTTGAAGAGTTTTTGCTTTCAAAAGATGGTGTCATTCTCTTTCATTGGATAGTCAATTTTTTTATCATGGTCAAACGTTTGAAGGGAATTCAAGGACATGCTTGTGATTAATCAACGAATGGAGAAGCTTTTTTTTATTCTTTTTCTGCTGCTACTACATCCTGCATATACTAGTCCCTTCACACTAAACTCCCTTGCCAAGCATGTCAGAGAGATTTTATAACTGTGAAAGTGTGATGTTATTGCTTCAGTTTCCCTTATGCTTATTATTGCAGTTTTTCTAGACACTTTCTGGTGTTAGTCATTAATGACAACACAGTGCCCCCATTTAGAGAGTCTGAGGTTGCCGTCTGTTCTTTGTTTTTCCTCCCTGCTGCATTACTCATGCTTTTTGTGGAAGGAAACGTTCTGAAGGCAGCCATTCCTCCCTGTGAGACTTGATGAAATGATGTATTCTTTGATATCTATTCCTGATTCAAATGTTTATCCCAGTAATTCTGTTCATGATCTTAACAGTACCAGAAAGCTGTGAGAAGCAGTCCTCCTATTAGACTTTTAACTGGGCTGGGTCAGGCGATGATAACAGTGAGTATCTGAATCTCCAGACAGTAACATTTACATTAGCATCTCTGATATTATGTCAGTGGTCTTTTTGTTGGTAGTCAGCTTAAGCAGCAGAGAAGAAAACCAAACGTGCCACCCAGCCATCCGATTCCCTTGCATGTTCTCTGTCTGGATATAACCAATACAGAATCTGTACACAAAATGTTAATATACCCTAATACAGTGCATGTACCAATATTTGTGCTCTGTACAAGTGCTAATGAAATGAGTCACAAACTTGCTGAGCACTTACACCAATTGCCTATGATGGGGGGTGAGGGGGGGAACAACAAAAAAACCTAGTGAACACTGTATTTTGGGCTTGCCTTTGGTGCCTCAGATGAATTCTCAAGCCTCTCTAGCTTTTCTGACTCTCTCCTCAACAATGGAAAGTTAAGGTGGGGTGGAGATTTTAGTAGTCCACAATCCAACGTAGTTGCAGTTTAACCATCTACGTTAAGCCTGCTTCTCCTGATAGCCTCACATTTAACAGGACTGAAGGAAATAAAATGAACTAATAGTATGGGTTCATGACCGTGTTTTCTGTAGATGGACACTAGTTGCAAGTTTTAAGCTATTTTTAAAGCATATACTTTAGTATTTTTTTAATTGAAGTTGGAATGGTGAATTAGACTAACTTGTAATTAGTAATGAAACATTTTGGGCAGTTTGGAAAAAGCCATTGAGCGTGTTCTGGCATTCTTGTTTGTATGTTCAATTTCACATGTATGCAATTTCTTTTAAAAAATTAGAAAAAGTCAACAAGCTTTGAAACAGCTGGAGAATGTAAAATATCAGGAATCCTTCCACTGACCTCTGCAGATTTTAGATCTGGTTCATAATGGGGACTAAAAGGTCATCATCTCCCACTCTATCTTTTCCCCAGCTGTACATCTTATGTGAAGGCCAAGTTGGAACCCACAGGGGTCACAACAGCTTAGCTGGGTTTCAGAAACAGCTGTGCCCCCATGCCCCCAAAGCAACTTTTTATTATAATATTTTTTGACTTGCAACAATAGGTTTGGATCAAACTGTTGCCATAATAAGTACTACCAAGCTGTTGAAGGGGTAACAGAAGGTCATTTTACTGAGTGAAGATGAATGTTGATTGCTATTTTTTCCAATTTATTATGTAGTCCTGATAAAATTATCATGCCAGTTTTATGTTCTCTTCTGCATATCTCTCTACTTTTCCCATTTTGCAGTGGACCTGGTTCAGGTGGGAGTCTTTGCTCTTGCAAAATATTGAAGGGTTCATGGCATGCGAGTTTGAGAAAATATCTAAGTCAATAGGTTTGCAGTTAAATGAAGTTCATTTTTCCTGTATGAAGAATAGCCGAAGAGAAATACCCTATTACAATAGTAATGCATCTTATCCCTGCCAAAGGGCATGGTAGACTTAGGTGAAATCACCCGACAGGACAAAATTTCATCTCCAAATGCCCTCTTATGTTATCCCTCCTTTGACAGCTTTTTTTGTGGGACCCACAACTCTAAAGTAAGGTGGGTTCTCCTCAGCAATATCCATCGATTGCATCTGATGCATGTTTTATTTAAAACTGAAAAAATATTGGCTAAAATTGGCAACCTATGTTCGGTGTCAGGGAATTAACAATTGAGCAGGTCTCTTCTATTCCCTGTCATCTTGTCTCTTTAAAGGAGCTTGGACCTTTTGTTGCTGTCACCTTGCTGTGGTAATATCATGATTTACATCTGCAACTTGTAAACAACAGTACTGCAAGCAGTTTGACAAGTGGCAGTTTCTCTAGTAAACAAATCAGCGATGCACTTAGAGTGATTAACAGGGATTGCCAGCGTTTGAGATGGGGTTGGTGCCTGAAACGGAGTTTTCCCTAAGCAGACCTTCCTGTTTAAGATGCCCCCCTTGGTGGGAGCGGGGGGAGATAAAATTGCCTTCTGGCTTCAGGTGTAATACCTGTGTAAGATTCATGCTTTAATCAGTAGTTTGTGTGAAACTTTTGGTGTTGTCTGATCCACTTGCATTCTGTGGGTATTATTGCAAAGACTGATTCCAAAATTGAAGACAAAGGATCTCTATCGAGCAAGATCTTTTTGAGGCAGTTAGTTGTTCATTTCGGTAAGTAAAGGAAAGAAGATGTCAGCATGGGGATAAAGCCTTGACTGCAGTTACAGCTATGACTTGGTGCAGGAGATAGAAGAACAGGCAACTTTCAAATTCTGTGACAAACTTGCCCACGTGTACCTATTTTTATTCTGTCTTTGATTATTTGTCAAATGGATTTTTTCATATATTCCAAAGGTAACACTTCAGGCTTGTGTATGTGTTGTCTGCTGTTACCTGAGATAGCCTTCCAAAGCCTCACCCCAGGTGTCAGGCATGTTTAAGAGCAATGCTTTGACTTAAAGAAACATACAGACACTAAAGCAAAATGAAATTTGAATTATTAGAACAATATCTCCCTGACGTTAAAGTTCAAATGCTCACAGCTGTAATGGCCTATGGAGTTGCTTATCATGAACTTTTCAGAATCCCACTCTTAACCTTATTACAATTCAAATTAAAATGTTATTTAAAACCACCAGATCTCTTTGCAGGCAGAGACCAGTGACTTTACTGTCCTTTTTCCAATATGACTGTTGAATCATGCATCAGTGTAAAGTGAATATAAAACACCACCAAAAAAGGACTGTTCAAGTATTTAAAATTGACTTTGTATTGATATAAAGGACTACACAGAGTATCTGGTGATAGAAATCAACTGTAGGTGGCTGCATCCTGGTCTTTAATAATAACAAAGGGTTGTTAGTTCATCTACAAGTCTTTGCTAGATTTGCTACTTCCCTATACATACCTGTGTGATTTGTCTCCCCATTCCATATCTTCTCCTTGACAATGAGCTGTGCTGATTTAAAGGCTAAGATGAGATACCGCAGGTTGAATGTTTTTTTACATATATATCTTTTCAGCAGATGATCCCTGCCCCCCCCCTCTTCTTTGAGATAAAGCCTTCTAGCCTCTCCAGGAGTCTGGGGAAAAACAAAAATGTCAGCAGCTGTACCACAAATTATAAATTTCACCTGTATCTAAAATTTAATTTAAAATAATCTAACCTTGTCTTATTTTAAATGCCAGCAAGTTTGATATTTCTTTTTACATGAACTTGAATTTACTTCCTATAATGATAGATGGTTATAAATATTCCTTACCCCATCGGCTGTTAATCATTTTATGTTTCATCTCTGTGCTTTGGGTAAACAGAATCCTATAAAACAGTAACTGAAGAAAGAGTAACTTCCTTATGCTGTTGCTTCCTTGCTACTGCAAGTATTTCATTCCCAGGTTTTTTTTCCTCTCACTTCCCACTTTTCTCTACATTTTGTCTTTTCCTTTCCCCCTTCTCTTCATTTTCTGCTTTTACCTCTCAATTTCTCTTTAATTTTACAGCCCTCTCCTCAAAACACACACCAATGCTAGGAGCAAAATGAAGCAATGTCCTTCCTTCTTCCTTTCCCCGTTTCGTGCCCCAAGCATGGGGGTTTGCCCTTCTCCAGAGGCAAAGCTCATTACAACCCCAGCTGAGGGCAGCATGTAGCAGTTAGAGTAAATTCAAAACTCTTCTCAGCCTTTGTGGCTCAAGCTCTGGGGACAGCAAGCTCAGCAATACATTGTTTTATTCAGCGCAATTGTAACAATCTGCCACCCTTGGTAAAACTGCTTTGCCCTAGGGAGGAGGCTGGGGGACCAGCACAGAGGATGGCACAGAGCAAAGCTGGAAATGGAGATGGCCGCGGAAAATTATCGGTTTAGTTTTCCGCTCTCAACAGCTTTCTTCCCTTATGCAAGTGTGTGCTTTACCTATGACTACCGCTGTCATACAGCTGGATAAATGTGTAAATAGTAATTGACTTATCTTGACCCATTGTTCCATTTCAGAAACAGGTTATTTAACAAATGAATGTCAAATACTTTCCCCTAATTTATGAATTGTACTGCTACTGCATGGGAAGTGTTATGACTTTGAAGTTAGTTTAATAACGAAGGCATTGTGTTTTTGTTACCACCCATTATGGCCATGATTAATCCTGGCTGAACACTACGCTGCCACACAGGAATCTTATATTATGCAACTGGATTTTTTTTCTTTTGGAAATATTAACAGTGTGTTGTACATTATCCAGTCCTGCTGGACGTCATGAGGACAGGGAGAATACTCTGTACAATTGCCATTCCTATTTTAGCTTGAATGTTTCCCCTAGTATTGTGGTGCCTGTAGACTTTCATTTGCACAGAAACACTTGTAAGTGTTTATTCAGCATTTATCACTTCACATTACAATTATGTTATCTGAAGACAGGCTTACATAATGCACTACCAGATATTAATATGGATTGTTTTGCTGCAAAGTGGTGGATTGCATGTGTGCATATGCTTTCTTCCATCAGATATGGGAAATGCAAAAACAAATGTAGAAGGGCAAAAGTATCAGATGTATAGCTTTTATCTTGCTAAGAAGTTCGGAAAAAAAATATTTTTATTACTGTGATTAGTGTCCTTAGTTTGATATATTTCCATTTCGGTCAGTAGCCAATTTTATCATCCAAGTGCTGAGACCAGTATGTGTATACTTTTCTAAATAACATATTTTTAAAGCTTGATGCTAATCTTTCCTTTCTTGAAGACCCCGACAACGTTCTAAAGGAACAAGGCGTTCAAGTCTGTTTTCATAGGATGACGTCTCAATCAAAAGGTGCTGCTTTTTCTCAGCCTGTGGTGGCCTCTTACTCAGCTGGGCTCATGAGTCACTGGAAGCTCTAATAAATATTTTGCTGCCATTGATTTTGCATTAACTGCACAACAGTACTGCTTTAAGCTTTCTAGGTTTCTACTTTTTTTATCTTTTGAGTACAGATGCAGATTACACATCTTACCCTTCTCTGTGCAAGCCACCATTTGTGCTGGACAGCATGCCGCAGAGAAGGGGATACACACCTCAACTAGTCATGGGCTAAAAGCTTCTGTCACAGCAAAGAACTTTTTAACCTGTCTGTATATATCCAAACTCAGGAAGGAATTCCTTTAGTCTTCCAATTCTGATGACTTCGAATCCTTCTTTGCTGAAGCTCTTTCTGTCTTGCACTGCCTATGTCGTTTTGTGGGCATTCTGGTAATGAGGAATCTTTCATAACTCTGAGTTGTCTGTAGTGCAGCTCCTCTGTGTGACCAAGTGATGTTGTTTATTCCTGTTCCAGTAATCTTTAGGCTATCATTGTGTTTACAGGAGGCTTTTACCCAAAGGGGAATTACAGTCTCATATTATAAGGCTCATTTGGGTCCTGATCTAAGGGAAATTATTATTCAGAGGCTCTAAAGAAATGACAGATGTGACAGTATTGCTGTCCTCACTTGTACAAAGTAATTTTCATGTGTTTGCCCCCTGACCTTTGCCTTTATCGTTGATGCTGGATTTATCCTTGCCAGCTGCCCTGTCTGGAGTTCTCAGCTTCCTTTAAATTTTACTAGACACTTTTCCATTCCTTAACCAAGTCTGAAAGGTCGGGGACTACTAACACATTTAAGATAATATTCTCCATATATTTTAGGTCAGAATCTTTCCTTCTTTCCTCTGTTGTTAGTACAGGGTTTAGTGAGACAAAATCAGATACGGTCTTAGCACAGATAATCTTACGCAGTCAAATAGGAAACAAACCTGTATGAATTATAACAGGCTTAAAATTAAGATTTTTGTTGTTTGAGACTTAGGTGTTTGCAGTTCCAGTTTTGTTTTCACAACCACGAAAACAAAAAGCTTTAAAGTTTCTAGCTTGCACAGCTGATGTGTAGAAATAAGACTCTAAGAAATAAAAACATCTACTTGGTGAACTTGCAATATTGTTACTACTGTTTGGTTTTGGGGGGTTTTTTTTGATTGATTGGTTGGGTTTTAGCACTCTTGATAACTATTCAAAATAACTGTACAAGAAGTCTGCCCATTTTAAGCTGCTCAATTTTATGCACAGGACTACGTAAGATACTATTTTCTGTGTATTCCTTTGTGGAATATAGCAACAAACCACTGAAAGAGAAGCTGCTTTTGTCTAATAGTTTTAACTACATGGTAGGTTTCTTCCATCGTTTTCCTGTAAACAGTCATAATAATTAAGGTCTGCAAATGGTACTTCAGTAGATGGTGCCATCTTTGAAGGACTTTATTGCCATAAAATGGTCCCTTCGTGTGCAAGCATTGCAGTTTCAGAGTACAGACAATCAAATCAAGGATATGAGGGACTAAATATTCTCAGTGTGATCATTGGCCATGGGGTGAGGGAAGATTTCTGCATTCATTAGTCAGTAAACAATTTCTGGGAAGTAGGTGAATTAATGTTCACTAGCAAGTAACTTATTATAAATAAATATATAAATATGATAAATAAATGTAAATATGATATGTAGATATCTGTGTCTCAACTTACAAGCTTTGTGTGTGGATGCATGTGTGTATATATACATATAAAATAATACATTAATTATGATTGAAAACAAGATACTCTTTATCTGAACCAAGGAACCACCCCAAAAACCATCATGATTACCAATATTTTCCAAAATATATTTGAGTAACTTTGGTTTAGTGAGAGTTAATTAGCTCTAGTGATTTTGAATCTTTAGATATATTCATCAGATATATCTAGCCTCTTTATCGGTGTTATAAAGAACCAGGTACGTGGTATCATAAATTCAGTAGTAATCATATTGACAATCGGGTTAATTTATTTTTTTTCTTAATTATTTCTTCCAGAGATTAATTTGGCTGAAGGTTTTCTTATGAGGTAGGAAGATTCTATAGTGTAAAGCTAAATATGGAGACAGAATTATGTTGACCAATGAAGGAACAGTATCTCTCATGTCACTGTAATGAAAACAAAAATAAATTCTACTTGCACCTCCCAACTGGTTGTCATTGCAACATTGGCTGCAATTCATTTGAAGAAATTTGTTTTTCAAGTGATTTACCAATATAAATTATGACAAAAATGTTTATGAAACTACTTAAGCAGCTTGGGAAAAATGTGCTTCCTCTGATAAAGAGAAAGAAACATTATTACAGAGAAATTCACATGATGATTTTTAGGGTCTTCCTTTTCAGCATCATTGTTCAGGAATTTTTAAAAAAAAGAGTATTTGTTGCCTTGTCTATCTCGTCGATAGATTATCTTAGTAAAATTTTATAATGAACATAGGAAAGTTCTCCTACAACTGAGAGGAAATGACTGTGAAGAAATAGCACTGAGAGACCTTGAGGTGATAGTGGGAAAACAAATTAGATGTTAATCTGCACAAGTGGTCAGTACTACCGTAAGCAGCATATACAAAATCATCTCAGTTTTGGACAGGGGAAGAAGAGACCCTTTCAATAAAGCGCATGAAATAATAAACTCAAGATACCACATTACCGATAAGTCTGATCAATTATAATCTTAGAGAAAAGCAAGACAGATAAGGGAGCTAGAGTCAGATTTAAAGAACAGTAATGATTGAGAAGTGCTTGGGAAATAGCAGTTTCATTTGACATTTTAAGGGATGTATTGTTCGTCTACTCAACTACATTGCAACAAAACTGCAAGCTTTGTTATTACAGGTGAAGATGCTGAAGGCCACATTTTTAACGCTTCACAGTGCTTAAATACTTTAGTCAGACAATGAGTTTCTTAGACATGTATAAGGTGAAGTGCATAATATACACTATTTTCATACAGTGCCCTCAAACAGAGTGCAGTTACATGCACAAGTACCTTCACAGTTTTCCTTTCATGTTTTAAAAGGAACAAAACATAATTTAATGTTGACTATCTGGGCCACTTACTTTCTTCTGAACAAAACTAGGTAAGTAAAAACCAGAATGAAAGCAACTTAGATTATACACACACGTATATATATATATATTTTACTTACCTATGTACAAATTAAACTAGTGATCACTCTTCCTCTATGCAATATGTATTTTGTGTCCTTGTTGGAAATTGAATTCTTTGGAGCGCCAGGGAACAATATTCCACAAGGAAATGGAAACAAACAAGCTCTTAAACTCGAATCCATAAAAATCCAAAAATTTACAATAAGTATGTCACCAGGAGTGTTTTGAATCTCCTAATAAAGAACTTAAAAGGTAAGGGCAACAGGGGTTGTTGTTACCTATGGGACAAAATATTTCTATAATCTTTTATCAGCAATCTCTTGAAAGTAACATTGATTTTTCTGTGCTATTAACAAGATGATTTAATCTCTTGGCACCATCTCTGGAAACTTGCTAGGCATTTCATCGTCTTCAATAGAAATAAAACTGGATCTATTTGACTCTCAATTTGTCATATCCCATGTTTGACACACAGTGTTTGAGTTGCCTAGTGTTGTGTTATTAATTATGTTCATTGTAATCTAGCAATAGTAAACAGAAAGTATATTCACAGGGGATTCAGCTTCAGTTGGAGTACCATAAGCTGCTAGGTAAATGAAAACAACAGAGACGTTCTGGAAACATTAGAAATGTAGCCGTCAGTTCAAGTTCTGTTCCTCACGGAAAAATGCAGACTAATAAAACTGAGAGAAATGATGACGACTATGACCGTGTCCATTTTAGCAGCCATCCAAAAAAGCTCCTACTCAGTAATTTCAGGACTGATTGAAAAAAGTGTGTATACTTCAGCAGAAATGAAGGTAGTGTTAGCATTGTTTGGATATTGGTTATGTCAGATATGAGGGGACCATATATAAGATGTTGTAAACATGAACTAGACCTTAACATTTGAAAGAACATTAATATGAACAGGAGGTATTTCTCCCATTGTATTTGGCTGTAGCAAGAGAGGAAAAAAAATCTCTATGGACTTAAAAAATGCCTACAAAAGCAAACAGGCTTGCTGGGTTTTTCTGTTCGAAAATTGAAGAGATTGCAGCATTTTCTCAATCGATGCTTCTGAAAAGTAAAGAGAAACAAAAACCTTAGGAAAAAATATGAAAAGCCCCATTATACTATGTGAAAATACATTCTGGTATAAAAACTTGTCATACAAGAAGCAATGGGCGCAGGTTTCTCTTCTCTGTTTGCTGAAGTGATGTGTAAAGCTGTTAGATTAAACAGTAAGTAGAACATTTTATAGGAATTATTTCAGACATAGCTGTTACTTACTAAAATACTTGTTCAAAACAAGCTTATGTTATATAAAACAGACCTGAAAAGAACAGAGGCACACTTCGTCAGGCTTTATCAGAAAGGGACCAAGATAGAAAATAAGATTGTGTTCGTACTGTTCTTATATGAACATGCTTTGTCTAGACTTTAAATTTACATTTTTTTTAAAAAGTGGATTCTGAAAGTATAGAAGAAAATGTGGTAGCAAACACTGGAAATAAAGGTCCAAATAGTATCTTACAGTTTTATATTGTATCTTTCAAATTTAAATGTGTTGAATAGGTTGCAAAATTAACACATCCATTCTGACCTTTCTTCTTTCACCTAGTGTTTTTCTATATCTCTGGCATATTCCATTGACATTTTTTTGCAATATTAATCTTAGCCAAAATGAATGAGGCATTTAATCTCTCAGCACTCCTCCCCCTTCTTCATCACCACTTTCAAAAAGACAATTCTTGTTCAGATCTGTGAGCTAGCAGCTATTTTTGACTTTTCCTTTTTGCCCATTATGTCAAAATCTCACAGTATCTCCCTCAACAAAACGTCTGATATCAGACTTACTTGCTTCATCCTCATTGTCAACTTCTTTACTGATGCAGCATTCTTTGCTTTGGCTTCTCTTCAATCCCTAATAAATACAACAAATTATTTGTCTGACCTGGCAATTTGTTAATGTTATCTCAATTCTGCAGATCTTAAGCTGTACGATAGCAAACTCAGCCTTCTCAACTCTGTGTTGCTATTCAGCTCATTCATTTTTCTTTGAACCTGCCCCATCTTCCCCCATGGCACTTTCTTTTTGTTAGTTTTTTTTTGTTCCTGAAACTTTGTCTATTGTCTTTTCTTTTTGAGCCCTTCAGTACGAAGGACCACTTCTTTTTGAATCTTTGGAAAATGTTGGTCATACCACACAGATTTAACATAGACAAACAGCCTAGTCTCAATAAGTCTTTCTGGTGCCTTTGCCAGTTTAAGATAGAAAAGCAAGCAAGGATGTTGTCTGCTTGTAGAAGGATACTACAGTCTGTAACTGGGAGTGTTTTAGGATAGCAAATCATGTACTGAGCATGAACTTTTCATATCTCATTTCTATGTCAATGCAGTTGAATTTTTTCAGTATAGCCATTAAGCCCCTGCAAAAAGAAAATGGATCAACCCAAATGGATTATTTGCATATTTATCAAAATGAAAGACTTTAAAAGCGCTGCAGATTGAAATTAGGTAAATCAAACCAATTTCAGAATTTTTCAATGAAAGCAAAGGAATGGAAACAGACTGCATTTAAGTATCATCTGAAAAACTGCTTTTATGTAACAGTTTGAGGGATCACAAAAGAAAAAGCCTCAAAAACAACACCCTTCTGTCCCATTCCATTGATCAAGAGTTGCTCTAATTACAATTTTTTAAAAAAGCAAACCCATGTTTTAGTGACTGAGTTAGTTCTAAACACCCTTTATTTTTTTCTAATTTTCAAATACTGTATCCATTTTGATTACTTTTTGAGAGAGATGAGGATAAGATGGGTTGGGCTGAAACGGTTTAGGTTTGGGTAATAGCTGTGAAGGAAGTAGTGCCAATTTGAATGTGTGATCAACAATCCTATTTCACCCTAGTTTCTTTGAGTTTTTTGTGGATCGCATAGATACATACTCCCTGTCTTCTTCCACATCAAGCCCAAAGGGTCTTAAACAATATTTTAGGTAACGTACTAGGCATTTCATTTTCTTTAGAAGAACCCAATTATGCTAGAAATTAATAATTAAAAATTATAAATAGAATAAGGAAGAAAACATGAATATTATACCCTATGGCTACGTTTTTCAGCATCGTGTGCAGGGAATTAGGTGCAAAAATCCCATTTATGTTAATGGATCTTGCGTGTCTAATTCTTCATACACTACAGTGCAAATTTACCCCCTGGTGTCTTTGATGGTACAGAGGACCAGCACAGAGGGGGAGAAGAGTGAGTGATTTATTTGATGACCTGTCAATCATAATGGCAACCAGAGAAAATTGCAAAGCTGATTTTAACCTCTGTAGAAACAGCTAGTTAGACCATATGCTTTTTTTCTCTTGCCAGATGTCATCATTCATCAATTTCTCATTAAGAAAATGGCACTCTAAAAAACCAAAACAAAACAACAAAAAAAACACCAACAAAACCCAAAAAGTAAGTAAAGGTTTATCTTTTTTTTTTTTTTTAAAGAGTCCAGAAAATCAAACTGTAAAAAACAGGATGAGGTAGCCGTTTTCATAAAGGCAACTACTCTGTGCTCTTTAAGTTTTGCAACTACAGGTTCAGACTGGAGTGCTTAAACCTCTCACTATCTAGTTTTTTTTAAAAGGATTTTACATATTTACAATATTTTCAAAATTGGAGACCATAAAAAAAAAATTGTCCATTTATTCTGATGATCCTTAATCCTGCAGAGTAATCTAGATACTCAGTGTACCACCTGAAGTTTTTATTTTCTTTTTGTCTCTTAGAGCTGGAAGTCACATGTATCTACTTAAGCTCATTCAACCTATATGGATGATAGGGGTCTTCTGGCTGCTGTTGTGTGTTTGGTACTTAAAAACAAACCAACCAAAAAAATCACTAACAGGTAATAAAAATGTTAATGTCAGAATAAAGCATTATTTGTTCTTATTTTCTTGAAGGCTGTCAAGAGGCAGTGTACAAAGAAAGCTTTTTAGCTAAGTTGTCATTTTTGTTACTACACTGGTTAAATTTAAATGTAGTTAAATAGCTCTTTTTTTTTTTCCCCCTAATATGTGCTTAAAGCATCCTAGAGAACCGTAGGACATCATTTTCCAAATGTGACATACCCTCCCTTCTTGTATAAATAACATCAACATGATGTAAGTGTTTGGTAGGCTGCCATTAAACAGCTGTTTTGTTTTTAATATTTTATTGCCCTATGTTTTCCAAGATATTTTGACACTTGCTATTATTTCAAATGCAGCTTTTCTTGGAGTTTTTAATGGTTTGTGTATACC
Source organism: Fulmarus glacialis (assembly GCF_000690835.1). NCBI lineage: Eukaryota > Metazoa > Chordata > Aves > Procellariiformes > Procellariidae > Fulmarus > Fulmarus glacialis. The sequence goes on from NW_009200493.1 coordinate 26,153, forward strand.
TCTAGACAGTTTCAAGATCCTGAAGCTGTCACAACATATTAAGTAGGCAAATCAGCTAACACAGTAGTTTCAAGAAAGATAATTTTCTTTGCATAACTTCAATCTGCATCATTTTGCATGACTTATTAACAGGAACTGACTCATTGACAAACAAGGCGTATAGCTTATGGAATAGAGAATGTTTCAGAGTAAATGTCTTCAAAAAGCTAAGCACTGATCAAAATTCTGAATTTCCTGTTGCTGACAGTTCAAAATTTGCAGAGGCTGCCTATGGTTAAGATTTCATTGGAAAGCTTTCCACAGGTATATTACAGTTTTGATATGTATAAAATGTTTAACTTTACAGCTGTCAGACCTTTATGCATTCAACCTCACTCAGCAGTTCAAATCTGAATTTCTAAAGGTCATGTAGGACTGTAATTGTTTTAACATTTTAATTTTCTTTTTTCATTTGCTCCTTCCCATCCTGGAGTGAGTGGGACAGTGAAGGTCAGACTAATGGTGAAAATGGAGAGTTCTGACTTTTTATTCATATAACCAGATACTGTGCATCTGGTCAAAAATGTCTGCTGTCCTCCACTGCATTGCTATTGACCTCTGCCCTTTTCTCCCGATTACACCCTTCCTAGGATAAGACGTGATTCACAGCCTGTGATAGCTTAACGCTGAGTCTCTCTGCCAAAGACTGCTGATTGTTCTGAATCATGTGTGGTGATCAGTTTTCTGATATGAGCTACTATCGCAAAGCAGAACACCAAATTCTGTTTGTTTAGGAACTTGTGTTAGACAGAACAGCTGTGCTAGAGGTGAAAGGATTAGTGGTTTATCTGCTAAAGCAGGCTTCAGTTCTACCTTTTTCTAAAATGAATTACAAAGCTAGTAAAGATTGAATAGTTTCTACTTCTCGTATTTTATACCAAAACAAAAGTTTGAAAGAGTTGGTTTTTTCTGAGTTGTTTGTCATGTGCTGTGATAGCAACTTCAGAAGAGAAACTGGCTCTTCTCTCTACTTCTTAGCAGATGGTGGCTGTTTTGAACACTCATATGAAGCTTTAGTAGCAACTATCCTAAATCTGTGTTTGAGAGTTTTCATGAAAAGCAAAGAAAAAGCTGCCTGCATGCTTTAAAAGCAATTAAGAAGCTAGAAGTCAATGCTAAATCTTTGTCGTTTTTCAGGTAAAACTCCGTATTAACTTCAAAGACAGTGTGCTGGAATAAAGTCTTTAGGATCGAACTTTTAGCAAATAAAGATTTTGATATTTAAATCTCTTTCTGTAACCGTTATTTTGCTTAGTAGGAAGGAGGCAGCTCTTCTCACAAAATAAGATTTATCAGAAAGACTTTGAAGTTTAAAAAATATGAATGAATACATTTGACTTTTTAAATATTTGAACAGTTAACATGACTTAAACTGCCTACGTGATGACACTTTGACTAAAGAGAGGTTATCTTTTTCATATGTATGCATTATAAGAACACACGTAGAGTCCAATTTTTCATTGCTGTCTGGGTACAGTGCTGCCTTACTGACACAAAAAAAGGTCCTTTGGATGTTGAGCAATTGAAGGTTTTTTTGCTTTATAAAACTTCTCTGCAAGCCCCAGAGCAGAAAACATTCTTCAAATAGAAGAAGTGTGATTAAGGTACTACACCATTTAATAATCCACGATGCCAGAATGGTCCCTTGCAGCTGTCAGTAGTTGCATACCAGATGTAGCAGTGTGGGCTGGACTAGTTTTCAGTCCTCCTCGGGATCGTGCACAGCGCACAGTCCAGAGTTTCCTCTGTCATCCCTGATTCCTGACCCAAAGCCCAGCAAAGCTGAGGACTTGGCTGTGTGCTCATGAAGAGGTGTGGAACAGAAGAGCACTAAGGGAGTTGTTTGCAAATGACTTACTGGGTTTCATCAGCTGAAAGTATTTAATCTCGTGTAGTTAATGAAAATGGGAATTATAAAACTCAGAAAATTCTGATGTGAAAGAGTAGCTCACAAAAGTTTGTGGGACGTTTCCTTCCACCAAGTACTTGCCTAGAGTTCATAGTGAATCTGAATATACGCTAGTATAGACAGGCTTAGCAATCTCATTTGTCGGAAGATTTTAAAAAGCATTAAATACTGCTGGGCACCCAAATTCATGTTAATTTAGGAGTGGAGCCCTGCCTTACAACATTTTATGCCCAAGAATGTGGCCTCTCGGGAGTAACACTGTCACTCAGTAATATTTGTGCTTATTCATCATGTACATTACTGAGGTTTTCATCCTTTCTTTTATGTTTATGTGACCAACAAGTAATTCACTGTATTATTGTGTGCAATAGTATTATTTTTCCTGTCTGATTTAAAGGGACTACTCAGGTACGGGGTCTTATGTTTGTCGTCATCCCTGTTACATACGCTTGATATCTCTCATCAAATGGGAACATTCCTGAAAAGGCTACTGTCTGATCCAGCCCAGGTAGTTGAATTCTAGGCCAGGTCCCTGTTTATAAGTGCAGACTGGAAAAGGCAGAAATTGTCATCCTTAAAAATGCATGTTTAGCACTGGATTTCACAGATGAAAAGATTTAACTTGCACATTAAGTAAAAAGTTTTTCTATTACTGAAAATGCACACCAACTAAGTACTCTTTGCTAATCTTGTCTCTAGATGCACCATTACAAGGAAAAGCCGTTTCAAATAAGCCAAGTAAATACTTAGCTGTATTCTACTCCCTGGAGAGTAGAAAGCAGTGGTAGTTACTGCTATAAACGTTGCAGGAAATTTGCTCCTCCTTGGCTCACTCATCTCTTCGTCTTCCTCCAGCTTTGTTTCTTCAGAGGCCTATCTGCATCCCAAATGGCTGCGGCAAATAATGCCAGTCAGCTGCTCTCGAAACACGTTATGCAGGAGGAGTTACACAAAATTTCTTTGCGCGTAGCTAGAGTGCTTCATCTAGCCAAGAAAGTGTGCTTGAATTGGATGATGGAAGTAAAGTAAATCACAAAGTCCTGTGACATCCAATGAGCACCTGCCTCTTCTTACCAGGGTGCAAAGTGTCAGGGCTTTGTAGGTCAAAAGGGCTTGCTCTTCTCTTCCCCAGTGGCAGGAGGTGTTCCCTTCTGCAATTGCCTGAGTAAGCTCCACCACTGGGTAAGAAAATAACAATGCTGGGTAGCCCAAGTGAGAATTAGGTGAACAGCTTCTGTCTGTATCTATATAATTCTAGAGGGATGTAGGAAGAAAGGCTTTCTATAGCATGATGAAGAACAGAATGGTGTGAGTGGAAGAGTGTGTGCGTACTGCAGAATAGCTAGGGCTGGACACTGCTCCTGTTGGATTCAACAAGCTGAATCACAGCAGTCAGCGCCTGTACATGATCAAGCCCACAGTTGTTCTAGTCCAAATCCAGCAAGTTTTGCTAAACATTGATTCCTTACATTAAATTATGTTATGGGGTCTATTTGTAGAACATATTTCTGTTCATTATAAGTAAAGATCTGTTATCTTTTCTCAAAAGCACTGTTTGTGGTGAAAATGTTGCTGCACGTAGTATGAGCTTTTTTTGACATTTCTCTTACATTTTAGTAGAATCCCATCAGTCATGTTTTGAATCTATTCTGTAAAATATTTACCGAGAAATCCATTTTGTTACCATAAAATCATGTCTGTTACCTTTAAACAATTTTTATAGTGGTTTAAATAGCAATAAAAGGTATTGTGAAAACCTTTTTCAGAACTAGAAATTGGTCCAGATAAATCCTATGAACTGGAAGAAAATATTAATATGTTTTACAGAACTATTTTTCTGTTTTCTAACTCTTTACAATAATTTCTTTTTGGCGTTCCAGTTTATCCTAGCTTTATTAAAGGGTCCTATCTAGCAAGGTGCTGAGCTCTCTGTCTTTAACTGCAAAAAAACATTTAAACAAGTTCTAAGCTGACTAAATAATCTTGTTGACATGAGCCTACAGATGTGCTTAAAGTTGAACACACATATTTTGCTAGATGAACACTGACATAATATGATAAAATGGAGTCTTAAGTATGTAAGATGGAAAAAAAACCACGAGGGAAAATGTCGTTCTACAAAATTTAAAAATGTAAGTTGTTTTTAAGTATCTTAAATGCATTTCCCTAGAAATGGCTGCCTTTCCCAGGTGAGTTTGATATTGCAAAAAGATGATGGCAGCCAAGGGCTCACTTGTTTCTGTTGTTCCTTGGATTCTCTTGTGAACATACCATGTAGCAGAACACTTTGGTATGTATCTTTTAAATGGAAAAGTGAACCCAGTCATCAAAAGGGAAGTATGTGACAGAGAACACAGAAAAGTTTAAACATACAAAGTCAGACTTGTGGTTCAGAATGTCCTTAGGAGCTTTACTAAATGGCAAGCTTGGTTACAAGATTCTTAGTGGTGGCGTTAGGTTGGTCTGGTTGTCCAGGCGCAGCTGCAGCAGGGAAGTACAATGACCAGTAGGCTGATTTTGTCTATTGGCTCACTGAGGCTTTTGATTCATTATATTCTGTAGCGCGACTGTTACCGTGCTGCTCTCCTAGGATACCTACGGTTTGTCTGCTTTAAAATAACTGTCTGGCTTTTGTTTCCTGCCCCTGCATTTTTACAGTATGTATTGTAGGCAAGTAGGATGTCTGTTGTCTTTTTGATCCTTGAGCATTTTATGAATCAAATCATTATTCATTGGAGTAGGCAAGAAGAGAGGAAAGGAGAAGAAACACAGTTTGCTTAAAAGTAATGTGACATAGAAACATTTATTAGGCTTTTAATAATCCATTTATGGAAATAGCACGTTGGCTCAGTGGAGTAATTGTGTAGTCTCTTAGCCTCCCAGTTCCTAAAGAGTTCAGCCCAGCATTGATGTTCAGGTCAATGCTTCATTTTGGTGTTGAGAGGTAAGCATCTGAATTTTGATTTGGTTCTCTCTTCTTCTCAGAAGGGGGGGGAAACCTCTCAAGTTTCCAGTGGCCGTTGGGAAAACTCAGATAGAAAACCAGTTCAAGTTATGTAGCTTGCTGCTTGAATTCAAGAACAGAGAAGACTTCAGTTAATCAAGTTTGTTCTCTGTTAGATGTTTACATGAATAGAAGATTAATCTGAATTTGATTTTGTGAATATTTATAAATAAATTGCCTCATTAAAACAATTTCCAAAGGGGGAAAAAAAAAAGAGTAACAGCAGCAGTATTCTCTTTTCTTTTCCTGGAATTAGATGTACAGAGCAGATAAGCTTCTCATAGATATATATACAACAGTCTATATAACAAAGAACAGTAGACTTTAAGTACTGTTATGTCATTTTGATGCCCCATTCATTCCACTTACTTGCCGTGCCCCACACCTAGAAATATCTAGTCTTTACACAGAGATTAAAGCAGAATCAATACAAAGCAAATAGAATAGCCATTTTCATCTTTTATCCCAACTCTTTTTCGTTCTACACTATTTTCAATGAATCACTTCTGAAATTATATTCTTGAAAGCAAGAGAGATTTTTCCTCTGGTGTTATTTTCTGAAGTTCATTGTTCTTGGGAGGTGGAAGATTCAGAATGCTATTGTGAAAATATCATACCACAAGTTGTAGATAAGGATAATAAACGTGATTTTTTTTTTTTTTTCTTTTAATGCATTTTAGTTAGAGATACTGGGACCTGGAGCATAAAGATTATTTGATTTTCCATCATCAGTGACTTTTGAGCAACTTTGAACAAATGTGTATGTTCTTGCTATCTGTTGAGGCTGTTTTGTGATATGAATCATTTTTTACTGGAGTTTTGAGTTTTAACAAGTCATTTGAGGTGAGAAACCCAAATGCCAAGGGTGATGAAGAATGCTATTCTAATAAATAATAAAGAATTTTTTGTGGCTTGTTTATGGGGTAGTAGATGCTCATTCACTCTGGAGATTGTATCTCGAAGTGAGGGTCATGTTCACCAGAAGAGTTCAAAGGGATTATGAAGTGTTAGCTGCAGTCAAGAGCAATTAATTTCCTCCTGTGTCAGCAGTGGTTTAATTCCTTTAAGAAGGATAGAGAAAAGACACTGGAAATGTTTAATATTTTTAATTGCTCTCTGCAGTTGAATTTCTTCTAGATGGAAGAGTAAGTGTAAATACTAGTCGACTGACTTAGAGCCATGTTTTGTTGCCTAGCACTGGAGGAATTGGTTTCACATAAAGACAGATAAACCAAAATGGGTAACACTACTAAAAAGAAATGCTGGATACACAAGTTGTTTTTTTAACAGGATATATCACTGGTCTATGATTTGGGACACTTTCTTAACACACATCAGTATTATACTATCATAGCTTTAGTATCATTAGCTAGTTCACTCTTCTTTTGCTGTGTTGGGGATTGATACACTCTGGCTTTGAATCTGTCCCTGGTGTTCTCTGCCAGTCCACTTCCAGAATTGTCACATGCTGTGAGAGCCTTGAAGCATGGCTCTCTGTGAGCAGGGGAAGACCATCTCAAATGTGTCAGGGTATCAGTGCACACCAGCTTAGATAAAGCCAAGTGACTCTTAGGGTGACCAGGCCTGGAACAGTCCTGCCTTACTTTTTTCTGCCTTTAAGCTGTTTTTTTACCTTTTCTGAATAGCGACAATCTAGTGACTGGGTGTGGAGAGAATTTAGGGTATGGATATAACCAAAAAATAACTGAGGAGGGAGGCTGGGTGATGGGGAGGATGAACTAGATCACTATGTGTTTGTAAAAGCGCAGTATTAGCCCAAGGGAAGGACACAAAAAGTCAGGGCAGGCTTGTCCGGGCGGAATCCTTGCTTAAATTGACCAAAACCACTGTGCAATCTCATGCTCAGCATGTCAGTCCTCATATGCATCAGCTCAATTTTTTTCTTGGAGACTCAAGGGTAATGCAAGGACAGAACTGAGGTTTGCCCCTTAAGGATATTGTTTCACACTATCTGATGTTTAATTGCCACCTACAGAATAACATTTTTCAATAAAGAACACAGAAATGAACTCCTGCAATCCCAGTCTTGTGCATAGTCAGTGCATTGCTTAGAGAAGCAAAGCTGTTATGGACAGAGAACATGAATCCCCTGAGAACACGAATCTCAAGCTAAACTGTAAGCTACAAGAACAAACCAGGAAAACTGGTTTGGTTGAATGTTATAAATAAATAAATAAATCTTCATTTCTAATTTGCATGAGGGATTAATAAAAAAGCAAAACAAACAGCTTTAAAAAGATGAGGCATAGATGCAATTTTATATCTTGGGATTATAAAATAGAATACACAATGGAAATTCATCTAAAATTTTGCTTACATAAGGTGATTCAGTACTGTGTAATCCTTTCCAGCCCACATAATTGTAACTTTGGAAATACAATACTCACAAGGCTAAGATACTCGTTATTCAGAGCTCTTATATATGTTCTAATAATGCATTTGATTGTGAATGCAGTTGAGTCCTCTTTTTTTTTAAAAAACAAACAAACAAACAAACAAAAAACCCAAAACAAAAAAAAGCAAGAAAATAGTCCTTGCAGGACTCTTGGGATGTGCAATATGAATGAAAAGTGGAGATTTAAATGGACCTACACTGAAACAGATATATTGTTCTTTTCAAGTCTCTGTTTGGATTGATCTTTGAAAGACAATATGAAAAATCTTATTTTTAAATGCTTTATTTTCATCCTAAATTAACTTCTTTTTCTATAACTCATCTTGACTATTGAATGAACCCAAGGGTAAAATGCAGATTCTGATTAATGTTATTTTGCATAATACATTTGCACATTGTGAGTAAAGGTACCCAGAAGGAAAGAAGCAGTGTTTAATTACATAATTCTATAATTCTTTCCATTACCTTTCATATTTTGATTTTATTCATTTATAACATGTTAACAACAAAACCTTGTTTTGAAATGTATTTGGACTAATAGACACTTTCACCTTTCAATAATACTAGTGTTAAGTGTTTGTGGTCTTTCAAAAATGCTATGCAATTTTTGTTTATTTTTGTTGCAGCCAGACAGCATGAATGACTACAAATATATATGTTTATATCTTAAACAAACGTATGCATGCATATACATATTTGTTATGCATGAGATTTCTGTGGCTGGTAAGATTTCTTGATACAGCTAGAGTAGATTGTTCTTTTGATCGCTTAATCCAATTTTGAACGAGCACAAGCAAGTGTGAAGCTGTATATTTAATGCTTCTCTTTAAAGCTTTCCATATTTCAGAATAGCCAGTGCTGGTTATGTGCTTTTGCTGGAATATTTGATTGCACGAAGTGCAGAATGTTGTCTCAGACTGTGTTGGAAGCTGAGGATGTCTGGCACCTCAAGCGCTCCTTCTTTAGTAGCGTAAATGCAAAGACTGATGTGACTGATGTGATACTAGACTGTTGAGACCGGTGGGACTCCGGTACAATATACGTTGCATCTTAAAAAGCTGACTCAGTAAAAAGGTAAGAATTTGCCTGGTATGATTAGGGTTATGCATGTATGTATGTGCCTGAATTTAAACGTGTTACAAGCATTGAGACCGAAAATACCTAAATTTTGTTCTGTTTCTTTGTGACTTTGGTGAGTGGTCTATATATGATTTAAGGTTACATATAATTTTGAACAATTTTAACTAATGCAAGCTCTGAAACAGTTTGCTGACTGGAAGCCATTATGTCTAGGGTTCTCACACACACACGCGTCTGCGTGTATAAAATTAAAAAGAAAGTTATTTAGCATAGTATGCCATACTTCAATTTAGGAAGGATCTGAAGAGTTACTGTAGTCTGATTTATTGTAGAAGCTCTGAAAAGCGAGGTTTATATTGTCTTGAGCTATTTAAATGGTGTTGCTGGCATGACACTATAATCCAAAGGACAGAATATCAATAAAGCTGGGATGTACAGGAATGTAAACAAGCTTTAGAAAAAACGTCCAACAGTTTGTTAAATAGACCACAACAGAACAAGTCCATTATCATTGCAAAAATAGCTCTGAACTTAGTATGTCTAATTATCTGAATAGCTTGGAAAAACATAATTAATCCATCAGCAATATTTGCTATTCTAATTCCGATACTGGATGGTGAGTTTTGTGTTTATTCATATCTCTGTCAATATATTGGCATCTCCAAAAGATGAATAAACATAAGATTTTTTTTTTTCTCCTTATATGATTCTTAGTCTGGTTGAGTTTGGGAATGTAGTCCAAATCCCAATATCTTTTTTTTTTTAAATATAGAATGTTCTTTTTATTTAATGTTGAAGAAAGAGATTTTTGCATTAATCTCTAATATTGTTACCATTTTGGGAAGCCTTCTCAGCAAATGGTTTGCTGCCTCTCCAAACATGGTGACTTACCTTTGTGTGTTGGATGTTTCAAAGGAATATACTTTATTTAAATTTCAAACATGCTAATGTAACGCGCGCCCATAGAGGCTCGAGTGACTTGTACAGGGCTACACAGTACACTCTTGATTTCTGTGAAATCTGGATTGCCTCACAAGGAGTTGATTCAGCAAGTGGCTGAGAACAGGGCTTGCATAATCAGGAGTGCTCCTTTTCAGGTGTGAATGTAAACGGCATTGAAATGCCATCTGATTAAACTGGGTCCAAGTTCTCTGTATATACACAGGCAGAGTAGGTATTTGAATTAAGTTCTTGAGTTACTGTGGTATCTACAGGAGGAGCCAGCAGGGATCAGTTTGCAACTGTCCTCTGGGGCAGCACATGCTGCCAGGGTGGGCTAGCCCTGCCGCCACTCACCGCAGCCTTGCCGAAGCTCGGCAGAGGAACGCCCGAAGCATAGAAATCCAGTTGTCCAAAACTTTTACTTTGCTCATTTAAAGAGCATTGGCATGTAACAGGGTGAAGAAATGGGAAGGTATGGTATCTTTTCTGAGAGTATATGTAGTTTCCAGGACCATAAATTTTTCACTAGCTTTATATATAGCTATTAAGCCTCTTTATAAGTCCTTTTAAATCTAGTTTGTATTCCAGGTGGTACATTTTTTACCATTTGCTCTTTCTGTTTGCTATCTTTTCATACTGATGGTATTGAAGTACACTGATCTCTTAAAACACAAACAAATGTCTTTGGAGTTTGCGAATCAAATAATATTTGGGAAGAAATCAATATTCATGTTTCTCCAAGTTACAAAAATGCCAATCAAACCAATGCTCCTCAAACATGTTGAAAAGTCGTTTTGGGTGCTTTCTTCTGTTTTCATTTTATACTATACCCCTTACTTTGCCTTTATCATACATATGTTATTGAATCTCGTTGTTTTAATGACAGTAAATAAGCACAAGTGAAAGTATTACAGAATAGAAGTTTATTGTGTAAATAGATTGTCATTCACTTCACATTTGGTATTGATTACTTCAGTCTGGCTTACCACCTATGTATACTTCCATCTTCTAATATTGTTCGCTCTGTTCGTTTTCCCTGAGGTGTCCAAATTTCTTAGCCCTCAGCACTGTATGGCGTATAATGGATAGACAGTTCAAGAGTAGCAGCTCAACAAGATTCAGCCTCTCCAAAATCAGCCAGCCATGGAACTGTGTGTGGTGATGACACTTCATCTTAGCAAAGTGTTTTCCTAGTGGTTTACAACTCTCATATCTGTAGGAGCCTTATCTAATTGCTCTGCACAGAGTATCTGCGTGTGTATCTATTTCTTTCACCCCAAATATCTTTGCTAATGGCTAGTCCCTCTCTTTCTCAGTAGTAGAGAACGGCATACTTTTGCCCTTTGCTGCTTGTATGATTTGTTTTCCTGTGAGCTTTCTGGCTGTTGCATGTATCATATCTTTAAATCACAAACCTCTGAGGGGACTGTGACTTTGTTGAGGGCATCCAACATTAAAACAAGCTTTTGTGATTTTATGATACCAGGGTCTCTCCCTCTCCTTTTCCCTCCTTTTCCTTTTCACTTTTCCTTTTTTCCTTTCCCTTTTCCCTTTCCCTATTCCCTTTTCCCTTTTTCCTTTCCCTCATGTTTTTTTTCTGTTTCCTTTTCCTATTCTGTTGTTGCCATTCCAGAAACCATATCTTTGAATTTCTGTCACATCTGTCCTTTTTGGCATTGTCAATATGACAAGTGTGATCATAGAACAGGAATCTATACCATGAACTGGTTGGAAAAAATAAGCAACCTTCTTTATATTGAAGAGAACCTTGCCATTTTTTTAACCTACAGTACACTGTTAGTAACTGACTTGAAGTAGCCTGAATTTGGAATAGAAGGCCATGTATTTCACTGACTATATTCCTGAGGGGTCTGAGTTTGTTCACCATTGCTGATATTCTCAATGCATTATCTGACTCTTGTTTCAAGCTCTGGGTGACGTCCTGGCCCCAAAGCAATTAATTCAGGCACACAGCATTTTGATTGTTGCTTTGCAAAATACATGTTTTCTGTTCATAACCAGCTCTATCAAACTCCTTACAAATGCTAAAATCTGTATTTCATCCTGTGTGGATATCTCAGTAACAAGTAAGATTTCTCTTGCTGCATTTCTAGTATTGGTTTCCTGTAAGCCTAAGGAACTTAGCAAGGTTTTGGATGTTTCTTTTTAGACTTTGGATTTGCCAATTGTAGCTGCATGGTTTTGAAAGTGCGTACCATAGGGGTTTTTTCTTACTTAGCTCTTATTGAGACAGTGACATCCCATCTAAAAAGTACCTAAGTACAAACTGCATGTGCCAAATTGTACAATGTGATGACAAACAGGGGATTTGTAAGGCAAAACCCACAGTGCTCCGTGACTTCTTTAATGGCAGAGTGGTTTTTTGCTCCTGCTTAAATAAATACAATTTTGAGTCAGCTAAGTATGCTTGTAACTTTTTAGTTTGTAAACACACTGTTAAATGTCAGCTGCCCTGCTTTGCCAGCCCCCTGATTTACAGCCTGCCTCTTGTCCACAGAAATAACGTGTGTAGTATGCACCACTCCCCACCCATTCGTGATAATAAATTTTGAATAGCTTAGCCATGAAGGTCTTTTTATGATCCTTACATTTCTGTTACAACAAGTTTAAACAGTGTCTCATTAATTTCACTCTATTGGTCATCTGTTCAGCCTTTGATTTAATTTTGTGGAATTGCCTCTTTCGTCTCAGGAAGCACATGGACAGAGTCAGCTTCAGGCTCCATCCACGTGCGATGGGGTCCCCCTCTGACTCTTGGACCCTCTCACTAGAAATTAGTAGCAATAACTGTGTGTATAAAACTTAACAGATATAAAATATTGACCTGTAGGTGCTTTTGTTGAAAATGTTAAAAGAACACAACTCTTTTCCTCTGAATGAATGTTGTACTATATAACCTGTGCTCAAGTAAGTGACAAAGCTTTTTAAAGAGGCAGGTTTATTAATTATGGAAACTGTACTGGTGCCTAAATGTGGGGAGGAGGATCTGAAGTATTGTGGGACTACTGTAAAGTGGAAAAATAACTTTGGCAAACTTTTTAAAACTAACAGTGGGCACTGGGAAGAAAAACGTAAGTGTGTTTCCCAGTAATCTGGTCCCTGGCAGCAGTTTAAGATTGTGGAAGTGAATCTTTTAATCTAGATGGTGGATGAATGATGAAAATTATTCGATTTACTTTCATTCAGAAGAATGAGTCAGTGGGCCAACTCTAAAAGATCGTCAGGAGTTATTATGAAACATGATCTAAATAATTTGTTAATATATAATTTTTATCTGGCAGTTTAACGTGAGAAATATATACGCTAAAATGTTAGCATTTAGAGACCCACAGATAATGTGCAGAAAGTCTACAGGAGTGTGCTCTCAGCTGGTGTTTATATTCTTCATTTTCTGCTCAGTGAAGTTCCTTTATTGTGTGTTTGGCTAGTAACTGAACATAAAATTGAAAGTGAGAAGGCGGCAAAGTAAGTTGTGTTTTTACCTATTTGAAATAGATTTGGTGTTATTTTAAGTTATTCCTGCCTTTTGTGTAGACATGGTTTGGCAGGTCTTTTATATTTCAGATACTGTAAAATTGATGGAAAACAAGTATTCCAGGCTTTGGAGAGATTTGTTCCCTGAATGACAGGGACAGGATTTCAGCTTGTAGTAAAAAGAGAAAGTAATGGTTACAGGAATATTTATACATCCAGATGTTTTAAGGGAAATCTGAAATTCTGCAAGATCTTTTTGAAACGAAAAGTCCTAGAAGTACATTTTTTTTACTGGTAACTTGGTAAATGTATCAATGATACTGATTTTCAAATAAATTTTCAAGTGGCTTTCTATACTGTTTACATTAAAAGAATTTTGTAAATTGAGTCGTAATACCATGACTGTTTTGTGATCAAGGCAAAAATAGTCGGTATAAAAGCTTTGAAAAAAGGTCTAGTCCTTTAGTAGGCTAAATCAGACTGCCATTAATGCTGAGTTTAGAATAAAACCTTGGGACATTATTAATATTTTAATTAATTTTCCACTAAAATAATAGTCATAAGATAGCATGTAGAGGAAACACAAGCTTTTTCTTTACTTTCAAAACCAAAATAACAATGGGTAAGCAATATAATAAGGGTTATTTTTAAATTTTGATTAAGGAATGAGACAATCTATTATTAGTATATACTATATTATGTGTATAGTATGTACTATTAATATTTACTGTTACAGAATTTGTTTTAACATTATTTACATGGTATTACATGCAAGGTAAAGTTATATTATCCTCGAGGATAACAATAGTTTCCTTCTATTTCAGTGTTTGTGCAGCTTCCACGAGAGCAGTGTTTAGATATTTCTTTTGCTGATATCAGACAAAATTAAATTTGCTAAATGTCATGGGGAAAAAAAAAAGCTAACACACCCAAGCTGTGGATTGTAGAGCTCACTGTTTTGTGAGTTTGAAGTTAATTGTTCAAACCTGTTGTCTCCAGGACTGGAAAAGGATACTCATCAATAGGACTTTACATCTCTGGAGAATATTGATAGCAGAGTTTTAGTCTTTTCTTCTCAGTTTAAATAAAATGTATAAAAAAAAGCAAAGCAAAACAAACTGAGGTGAAGGAAGAAAAACAGAGTGAAAAGAGTGAACCATAGGTCCTTATATGATGTATGATCTGGGGCATCTTTCCCAAATAACTGACTGCATGTTAGTTTTATACAATAACAGAAAGAACCAGTTATATACAGTCTTCTCCTATGTTGTCTTATTAGGTGTTCATGTAACCAGTTGCACAAATGAACCGAAGAGTGGTTGGAATTTTCTAGTTCTTTTTCTTCACAGTAGAGCTTTAAAGTACAACTATAGGTAGAAGATTGTAAATCAATACATTATTATTCCACATACCATGTATTCTTTCTGCTGATATTTGAATAAAAACATTTTAGGATTATACCTATTTGGTAAGAATGCGTTGAAATCATTAGCAGCATGATACTTGATGTTACATTTAATAGAGTTGCTCATAAGACACTTGTTGCCATACTGTTGCACGAAGAGAAATCACATGAGCATGGTGTTGGGATCTTTCTTTCACAAAAGCATATTTTGCTATTCAGTATAGGGTTTTTATACCCAATAATTATGTTCAAACCATTCATTCAGCGTTATCCTGATTTTCAGAGCTGCTGAACGCATTCATCTTTCAGTGAAACTGAAGAGAATGCTCTGTTTTCATTATCTTCAAAAGTATGGCCATGTATACACACTGGAATGACATTGCTGTACAATAGTGCACTTTTTACTCAGATTTTACTTTTTGCAGTTCACAAGTGGCTCTTGCTGGCTTATGTCAGTTGTCCTGCAGGAAGATTTGAGCAGTCATCTGTTTCATAATTGCAGTTCTTTCCTAAATCATTTGCATCTGGGTTGAAGAAATCCCCCTCTCTCTAAATATTCTGCAGGACATGTGGTCTAAAATAGGATATTGTCATGTTAAAGTGTAAATATCCACAAGTGAATAAGAGCATCAATTCACTCTCCACTTTATGTCCAATCACATAGCATTTACTTAGCAAAAAAAAAGAACCCAAAGCCCCAAATTTTAAAAAAAAGTGAGTGTCCACCAGAAAACAAAGGAACTCTCTTCATTATCGCTAATTACATACCGTGTACTTTGAAAACCACCCACAAAAATATCACACTAGAATTACAAAGAAACGAGTCCTCATTATCTCTCTTATGGAATTAAAGAAGTAGCAGTTTGCACAAAAACGTACAAATTTAAGTAGCATTTTAAACAGATCAAAAAGGGAAAAGCCAACCAACTTCTTTTATATTGTAATACTCAGAAAATGACAAAAATTGAAAAATACTTACTTCCTTTTATGAATCGATGTTTCATTTTCAAAAATGACTTGTATAAAAAAAAAATCTACGATGTGTAAAGGATTGGTTAGTGGATTCTCAAAAGTGCTTATATACTAACTTCCTTTGAAACAAATGTAGTCTGGAGCTTCTGAATATCACTGTCATTGCCTGTCTGCTTCTTCAGAACTATCTTTAAAAAGATCTGGTCTGTGGATATTTAGAAGACTACTGTTTAAATCATTTGGCAGGGAAGGAGGGGAAGACTTTGTCTTCACAGTCAAGTGAATGCTTTTGATTTCTTTCTCTATGTCAATAAGTACAGTCCTCAGATGTTTGTCTGCAATACGGTTTTCTTCTGAATTTTATGAGCAGCTTGGGATCTGTCTGCTCTGAAACTGTGTTCAGGTTGCACTGCAAACTTCACGGTGTAAGCCTAGATGGGAGTTAGGGAAGTTTGAAGCTAGGAGTAGAGCTGCTAATTTTTATCTTCCCAACTGTTAAAGAATTCATAGCCATGAGGTGTGCGGGGAAGTTCCCCAGTCAGTGCCTGGAGAGTCGGGCACCTTGGGACGGGGGTCAATGGGGATTTCTACACTAACTAGAAGATGGCAGTGGCAGAAGAGGATGACAACGAGGGCATATCTTGAACTTTTCTCCATGTGAAATTTAGTTTCTCAATTGAAGGATGAATTTATAGTAACTTTGTCACATGAGAATGGACAAGGGCATGTTGCGAGGATCAGCTGCGGAGTCCTCTCAGAGGGGCGGTGCGTGGCAAGGCCAGTGCTGTAGCTGCCTGGTTTGGCATCGGGCCTGGGCTGATGAACCTGACTCTTTTGATCAGGCGAAGAGTCGTCCTCCTCTTTTCCTGCTTCTGTTTTACACTTAGAGACTTGATGTTTGCCTGCTCTAGGACTTACGTGTAGCCAGGAGAATTAATGAAATAAAATCCTAGAAAAAACTAAAAGGCTGAAAATTAGTAGTTTAAATTAGAAGATATGTTTAAGTAGGACTTTTTAAAAAAATTATTATTTTTTGGCAACTCTCTGTAATTCTGATGCCTAAAGAATACTTCAGAATTATCTCCCTTTAATCAACAACTATCCCTAAGAAAAAAAGAAATTCAGGTAGTTCTTCAACAGAATTTTAAAAGCATTGTATTCTAAGGAAGCAAAATTAAACCCCCCAAAATATTTGTCAGGAAGAAATAGAGCAGCCTTATATGCCTTCTTTATCAAACACAGGAAAAGGGGAAATAAACATTAATTTTACTCTCTTACTTTATGGGCTTTTATTTAAAGACAATTTAATGATGAAATTAGTCTCATTTTCTCTGAAGCCTTCCCCCATTACTGTTTTCAAGTTTTTGTTACTTTCTTTACCACGATCTAATTCTCAAAAAAGAATCATTGTAAACTCTACTGTATGGTTTTTTGCACACAAAATATGCTTATGTTTGTTTGTTCAAAGAGGTAGTTGCTGAATTTTGGCTCTTTGTATTGAATACCAGGAGGTTTTCAGATTTTAAAATAACGAGCTAATTCAAAATTTGAGCAAATACTCGTCCAATGTAATAAAGGATGTGCAAATAATGCAAGAGTAATTCAATACACATTTGTCTCTGACAGTGATGCTGAAGACTTTCTCCAGTCAGCATGGCTTCAAGCATGTACATCTGTTTTCATCTTACTTTTTCCTTTCAATTTTTATCCACTTCTTTCCTCCCCCTTCTTTCTTTCCATTAACAAGTAAGATAATATAGAAAAGTCACCTTTCCTGTAGGTTCTCCAGGATAATTTGGTTATAACAAGTAAGATTGTAATTTCTATTGAGGCTTTTTAGAACTAATGAAAATTATCAACATGTCACACAGCTGCATTTCGGTTTTGTTTGTCAGAGCCCAGAACAGAATTGATTTTATAAATAGATCCTAAATGTGAGCACAGAATGTGCATACTGATGAGTTCATGATAAGACTTTGTTTAGAAATACTTTTACAATTTACCCATGAAGAGGAAAAAGAATTATATGTCAAACAGAACAATGTGAAGCAATTTTTTCCAAAGTCATTTATGCAACTCCATATCCTTCACAAAATACCCTACATAAGTGGTTTTTGCTTTATACTCATTGATGAGATAGAAGAAGGTTTCATGTGTGTTAGAAAGAAATCACATGCTCTGGAAAATGGAACATCTTGTTTTACTGTAACACAGATTCAATGAGTCTGACAGGTTTTTTAGATAAAATTAATTAAAATCATATTGATCTAAGCTCCTTTTCCGTACTTGAGGATTTTTACAGTCACATTAGTGATGGTGAAGGAGAGAAGAGGGAAGAGGAATAGCTCTAGCAGGAGGTCAGAGGTTTCCTATGTCCTTCCTAAGGACAACTCCTTTTCTGCCAGTGGCTTTCCTCAGCAAGGAGGTGTCGTAGCGGCTAGTTCTGATGTCTGAAGAGCAATTGCTCTTTGGTGATTTGGGGGGCTGCTCAGCTAATCAGGTAGCTTATAAAATATTATGGTTACACCCTTATGTAAGCCTTTTTTCTCCATTTGCAAACTGGTTTGAGCACTGAGTCTTTTTCCTGTTAAACTGAATTCCGCAGGTTCATAACTGACAAGCGCTTCGTCTTGCCAACCACGAGCAGAGCTTGCATATGCAATACACAATTCTGCAGAGTCCGAATATGGGGTGGCAACACAGCTCTTAAGGTCATGTGAAGATCCTGCTCTTTGTATTAAAATATTCCTCCCTGGATAGCATCACTATAAGCAGGAGTGATATTAATCTGCAGCTGTAAGAAATTTGCTACATTTATATACCCAGCCTGAAGAAGAGAGTAAGAAGAAACTAAAGATGCTTCAGCAAACATTTTTTGCTTAGATACCTATAGGAACGTAAAGAGAGTTGTCTGTTGTTGTGTCTGTTGCAACCCAACCAGGGTCCCAAGCTTGTTCTGGCTTTGTACCTCCTTAGGAAATGTGCCTTTCACTGCAGGTGGACTGTGGCACTCCCGTGCATAGGTTGGGCACGCTAGTTCACAAGTTTGTCCTGGTATTTAGCCCGTGTATACCTCATGGTTCCAGTCTTCACAACTTCACATACCCTCACTTTTTTTTTTCTCCCTCCTTTCTTTTTTTTTTTTTTTTTTTACATCTTGGGCGGTTCTTCTCCTCTTGATATTTTCATTGCATTTTTCAGAATTGGAATCCAGCTCTTTTTTTCTGTTATTGTGAAGCCTGACACAGACTGTGGAGCCGTGTTGTAGTCCACAGAGAAAAGTTCAGAACTTCCTGGTTTGGGGATTATGTTGTGCTTTTACCAGAGGTGTAGATATTTATAAACTAGTTTGCCAGCTGGAGTTGTGCTTCCATTCTGAAGGAACTTTGCAAAGTCAACAAACCCCCGTCCTTCTGGGGCTTAACATAGGCAAGATATTTGTTTGTATGCACTGAAAAAATTTACTGCAAAGGTAGAGGCTGTGTGCGTGCTTGATGTGTTTTGAAAAAGTGTTCATAGACTTCAATATGATGGTTTTGCTGGTATTGTATTATTTTGATGAATGTGGCTGTAGTATTTGCATTTATTTCTGGTGTTACGTAGGCCTTTTTGTGACATATATTAGGTGGAAGTGTTTCTAGGTTTTGTGACTTGATTTCATAAAGTCAATGCCCTCTGCAGTATTTTATTTTAGATTTTAGCTGGCTGGTCCACTTCACTTAAGAAGCAGATTGCTATCCAGCTCACCTTGGATCTAACTTTGAAGAGGCTGGACTAGATGACCTCCTTTGGTCTTTTCCAACCTAAATATTCCGTGACTGGATGATTCCTACTGCTTGTAGAATGATTTAATTTCTAATAAGCAACAGAGGAGGATGAATACTGTTCTTCCAAAGCCTGGACGATGCTGGTTTCCAGCATACTCTTCACAAGGTTAATACACAGATTGTTATACCTGTTTAGTATAACTTTCAGGGGTGTCTTTAGGATTATCCAAATGCACTGTCTGCAGTGACCTGGAAACATTTTCTTTCTAGTTTTCTTATAATAATCAGATTATGTTGATCATCAAAATATAAAAGCTGGTTGGATCATGATAATGTGGTACTGGTTATCAAAGCGATTTGTATTGAATGAAAAGAAGCAAAGATCAGATATATAGCACACTTTCCATCAAAGCTGAAATGTGCTTTGCTGCTTTGAATTATAGATCAGGTGTATGCCCACTATGTGTCACCCAATTGCCAAAGTATGGCCTCACTGAATACATAAAATATGACTTTAGGGAAACTGTGCACATGGTCAACCTATAAAATGGCATGGTAGCCCAGCTGAAATCAGTGGTATCATTCTGAAAAGCATGTACAATCCACCTAATGCTGAGTGGCCTCTAAAGCTTGGTGGGCATTGAAACGTTATTCTCTGAATCGGTGATTGTAGTAACCATTCTGGTTTGTGATGTTCAGAAAATAATATTTGTGCCATAGAACGGTTTTGGATATCTTTGAAAAATCAACATCTGATCACTGATGGGAAAGTAAAATTGCCTGTTTAGATTCCTAGGTATTGATGTTTGTATTGAACATAACCAGTATGGCTGACGTCGCTAGTAATAACATAAGGAGCAAAAAATTGAGATACATAAAACATTAGATCAGAGCTGAATGATGTTTGTAGCATGCATACGTGTTGAATTAAAGCTAAAATAATTTTGTTGGGGTTTTTGGTGTTAAAAATTCATGCTGCCTTGATCTGTTTTCCCATTAGTTTCCATATTATGCTAGCAAGAACAGCCAGTCATTCATTTTTCTTTAAGTTACAATTCGTCAACTGTATTTCTCTACCAGATTATTTTGTCACTGTTGTGCTACATACCTCTTTTAATGTGATTTACCTTTTTAGTAAGCACTCAAAAATAAAATGCATGGCAGAAAATTTTTGATTCAGCCACTCCGCAGAAGTGAGCATTGTCCATGGCTTTGATTTTGACAGATTAATACTTCTGCCTTCAGCTCTCTAAATATAGTGTTGACAACATAGCTGAGAGATTAGCCCTTTTCTTAATTCTGTTCCTAAAATCTCATTACTAGCTATGAATTTATGTGTTGTACAAAATTAATATATAGAACAAAGGCCATCAGAGCGTGAGTATTGGTCAAAGACTTATTCAGGTCCTTTTACTTTAGTTTCTTTGGAGAGATAAAATGCATCTTTTATTTTTGAAGGAAAATTATTTTTAAGTGTTTATCTACATTCTCTTTTAAGTATCTCCTTCTCAGTAGTTTAGGCCTGGGTGAGTAAGGGTAAATAGATGCACTGATGCAAATCCATGGTGTGATTTCAAGTTGGATCGGTCCTTGTAATTCTGTGCCACAAATTTAACAGAAGGTGCCTTATACAAATTACAGCTTGTTCAAAATGTATCTGCCAGAATATTAATTTGAACAAAATATTCACAACCCACATTTTTTCCAACTTCTGGGTCTTTTGCTTAGTTTTCCAATCTGTTGATTCTGTGCTTCTGTGTATTTCCTGATTAACGGGCAACTTCTTGAAAAAGCCATCTTACGGATTCCTCGTGTTCCTCTGAACCCAGGCCGATTTCTGGCTTTTTTGTCATGCTCTTTTGAATGTCTGCTCATTAGTCCAGCACATATGAATGAGTGGCTGGTACAACTGTATTTATTTGTGAGTTATTTCATTTTGATACAGACTGAATCGATTCATTCTGGCTGATATACAAGAGATCTTTCCAGTTTCACTTAACTAGAGCTGATGGCCTGACTTAGATTTTCCTTGGGATTAAGTGCTTTTAAGTGGCAGATCATGGAAGCAGATGTGACTTTCATATCTGAGCTGGACACGGCCCCCCCTTCCACGTTCTCAGAAATACATTCTCCTGCAGAATGGCTCTGAGTATGGACCAGGAGCCGCATCCTGCCTTCCCGTCTGTCCAGGCTTTCAGGTGAGACTCCTAACTTGCGGAGGGCTCACACAAAGGCTGTTTGAGAGTAAACTGAAAGCATAAAGAAAAGGTTAAAGCTAAAGAATAATGTCTAAGCATCTGTCATGCTGGCAAAGAGATACCTCTGTCTTCCATGGCAAAGTAACACAAGATGTAACAGAGCTGTCCTAGCGTTTTGTGGTCTGTGCAACAGGACGTGATGTGTGGCTGCTGCCTCATCTCTGTGTCCAGTTTCTTATAGTCTCTCACAAAATGGAGTTGTAAAACAGTTACAAAGTTGAAGATTACCTTAACGGATATTAATATACTGGTTTGATTGTATTTGGATTGCTTCCTAAGGAGAAAATGTTATTTATATTATAACTGTCAGAGAATGGAAGAAGAATTGCATTAACAAACGCATTACATCCATGTGTTTATAGATCCAGACTCCCTTAGGGAATGCTGCCAAGCATGATATTCCTCACATTTGGTTTTTAAGTTGCATCTTACAGTAGAAAAATACATGCTGTAAATGCATTATTATCCTCATAACTGAGGCCTTGATTAAATAGAAAATTTAAACACATCCTTAAATCTCACTGAGGCCAGGGGTGCATAAAAATAAGCTGAAAATTAAGTATATGTTCAACATCTTTAATGACTTGGCTGTATTCTATTGCTGGGCCTGGAATTTTAAGAAATGTGTATTTTTGAAATTATTCTGATGTGGTGCAGTGTATTTATAAAGTAAACATTCTTTTTCTTCTTTTTATAATTTTTTCTCAAATATACTCATTTCACAGGTTTGATTTATTCTTTCATACTGCTAAGTGCCCTGTTTTTCAATAAGAATAGGAAATAAATGTATGGGAGTGCTGTCTTTAGGCCAGAATCTGACATCTTCAAATGTCAAAAGGTGACCTACTCTTCACAGTACCATATTAGATTTATCTTATTCTCAGGTTAAGATATTTCTCAGTGTGATCAAGGACAGCAAAATCTGATGTGTGCATTAGGATAATACTACGTGCTTGCAGAGTTTCATTTATTGTGCCTTAGAAGCATAGGCTAGTCCAAGTGGCCATCTCAAGACAAGGCTTATAGCTCTTAGTGCTGTGGAGGCCAGTGTCAATGTCCCTGGTTTTAGTTTTGGTTTTCTTATAGTTGCCCTTTTAAAATTATTTTCTGTGAAGGACATTTTCATAAAAGACATTTGGGGAATGGCAGTGGCTGCTAAAGTTAAAGCTTCACGTTGACAACATGAGACTTAGTCTCATGAAATGTTGGTGCAATTTTCCAAGGTGCTCTAAAATCCAATATCCAACTGAAGTAATTTTCCACTGTGAGGTGAATACTAAGTTAAGGAAATACACATAAAGAAATCTTTTTATAACATATAATTCAGAAACGTTCCTTACATAATTGATCTTTCCACATTGTTTAAATAAGATTTCCATATGCTTAATTAAAATAAAGTCAAGTTTGGAAAAAAAAATTTAAAAAATGGAACATGTGAGTTCAATACTAGCTTGGGTGAGAGAAAATCATATTTAAACTGAAAATATAAACCCACTCTGACATAAACTTATATTGTATCAGAAATAAAAGTTCATGCTTTACAGAAATTGTGGAAGCCTCTCTGCTGATTTTCAGTCTTTTAGAACCTGTGCAGTAATTTAAAAGAATTAGGTGTTAATCTGTGTTCTGTATATTTGGTATATAAATAATTGTTTTAATCATTGTCAGGTGCTGCATCTCTGGAGGGTGAAATGTTTCTAAAAAAGTCCTGATCACTTGCAAACAGGTTGCCCCAAGAGCAGTGAAACAGTGAAACAGGATTTCTTCTGTGTTTCTGCTCTGGGTCCCCACGCCCTCCATCACAGTAACTCCTGTCACCTCATTTGTCCCCATGTGCATCACACTACTCCCCACTAGCCGCATAGCGCATCCTTTGGATGTGTGTCCTGCTCGGCCGCGTGTAATGGGCATACCTTCCACAGTGCAAATGTCTGCTCACAAAGGCACTGGTTTAAATTTTTCTCCGCTACTAGATGAAATTTTATAAAACTTACAGAAGTTGAAGCCTCAGATTTAGTCGAATTTGATTCTAGAAACATATTAGAGATTTTTGAGGAGGAGCAAAGGTGGCTGGCAGCTCGGTGCCTATGCATTATTGCTTCAGCAACTGAGACTAAAGAAACACTTTCCCACCCTCTAATTCAGAAGTTATTATCTATAGCTGCTTAAAAAGGCAGCAGCTCTAAAACTTGAGGGGCATCTTCTGGGTTCATCTTCCCAAGTGCTCTTTTCCTTATTTCATCAAGGGTGTCATCGTAAATGTCAGTACAAGTTACAGGAAAATGTCTCTTAGGCCAGCAGTGATGTATTAAGGGAGTCAACAGGTGAATTTTCATGCAGTGCTGGGTAGTTTAAGGTGGAAGGAAACTTATCATGAAGGCCTGCAAGGAAAAAATACAGACGCTTAAGGCAACTCTTAAATTTAGGAATGGAAGTGGTTCTAGTCTTTAGCAATAAGACAGATGTCTTTTTTTTTGTCTATGGTGTGAAGTGTGTTTCAAATCATTTGGAAAGTGTTAACTGATGAATAAGCAGCTTTTACCAGAAGCTTTTAACATGAATTTTTGGATTGTATATTACAAGCAATGAAAATCTCGTAACACTGGAATGCAAAAAGCAATGTACCTTATCAGCTTTTGTGAAAAATAAACCATATTACATGTATTTACACTAATTGTATAATTAGACATTCAAATTACAGTATGTAAATACTTAGTAATCAGCTGAAATTTGCTTTGAAAAACAAGATAATTCCCTCAACACAGGCTACCTTAAAAGAATGTTAAGTTAGGAGAAACCCCATGAAAGTACAATGAGAAAATTAGCCTGCAGTAATGAAAATCTCAATAACTGGGGAGCAATGTGTAATTCCATCATTTCCTTTTGTGCGCAGGTATATTTAACGATTCGAAGCCTAATCAGGTGATGTGCTGAGCACAGTGAAATAAATAGGAGCTCTCAAGAGTCTGTGATGCTAGAGCCCAGCTCACTTTAGGGATTTGCCTTATTCCCCTAAAAAAGGGGGAATCTCTCTTTTCTCTTTAGAAGACCTCTTGCTCTTTGGAAGATCCTTTGGAAGATACACGGAGTGAGGAGTTGAATATGTCAATGAGCTACGTAGCGAAACTACAGCCAAACATACTTTAAAAGGCAGTACTAGGCCTGGGGAGTTTTGCTGAGTTAACAAAACCCTTAATATTTGTTATGGTTACTCCGTCTCAGCCTAAACGTGTTCTAGATACATTGTGTAAATAAAAACACTTCTTCCCATGGAACCTTACTCTTCGAGTGTTAAATAATCGAGCATCATTTTTGTAAATTGCTGGTTGTTGTTCTTGACTGACATGTTTACTCAGATAATGTAACAGCTTTTCTCAGAGAAATCTACTTAGTGTCTAGATGACATAAACATTTTTTTTTTTTTGTGGAAGAAAGAATTCCCAAGTGTTCTTTACAGTTCTGCCTAATTCTGTTTCAGGCTTACAGCCTCCTTCAATATTTTCCCTTCCTTAGTACTGGTTCAATTACAGTCTATATTTGCCTATATCTGTAAAAAGTGCATTTGGTGAGTCTAGGAATGGTGTCTGCTTAGGAAACACCTTCCTCTGTAGACTGAACCTCATGAATCAATCATAGCCTGTGCTGCTGCTGCCGCTGCTGGTTTTGCTGGCTGGCATGAGTGGATGTGATAAGCCACACACTTTGCTTGACACTGATCCTCCCTAACGCTAACTTGCTTTACTTTTTCAAATGTGGCCCTTGCGGCGGTATAATGAGAGGTGAGGGACTGCAGTTGCAGACACAAATCAGCACGGCTTTCATATGAGAAAGTGTTCTTCAGGGCTAGTGACTCAGAAAATGATGGTTAAATCCTGACCTGTGTGCTGACACTTCTTCACTTCTATAGTATGACAGTAAATGCAAGGAGTGAAG
This sequence comes from Fulmarus glacialis, assembly GCF_000690835.1. NCBI lineage: Eukaryota > Metazoa > Chordata > Aves > Procellariiformes > Procellariidae > Fulmarus > Fulmarus glacialis. The sequence goes on from NW_009200493.1 coordinate 51,373, forward strand.
GGCTGGGATAATGTGGAGATTTTGGGAAAGAGAGAAGGAGGTGAGAGTGTCATGAGATGTACTCCCATGCCAGGTTTTCTTAGCAGATGGAAAGCTTTTAAAATTTAGTTCAGTATTACAATTAAATTTGGAGCAGCAATAAAACCAAGCCAGTACAGTACAAAGAGCAGTAACGCTTTACTAAAATGTTTAAACTGTTATATAACAAGTATTATTCATTTATGCTAACATAAAATAATATATAACCAGTTACTATTATAATTGTTGATACTTAAAACCTTTATCTTGTTGGTCCCCAAGACCTAAGTGGAGAGGTTTTGCTTTTTGTGACAAAACTGGTTGATCTCAGACTGTTTAACAGACAGGGAACAACTGTATCTTCCTTCCTGGCTATCCACATTAGGTTAGAGCCAGTAATTAGGGTCTTTGGGTCTATCATCTCATTGCCTGAATTGCTGAGGAGCCCCTGGCAGGTACTGCAGCAAAATTGGGTTTTCAGCCGCTGAAGGGCAGTATGCCAGATCATGGGTTTCTCTCCCAAACATCAAGTGTGCTGGTAAAGAAATTTAGCAGGCGATGAGAAATGCTGCTTTACGCAGAATTAGGATGGTAAGTGGATCAGCATCATCCCCCAGCTCAGCTGGATCTGGACTACAGCAGGAGCCAGGAGCTGAGAGCAGCTGCTCGGTCCCAGCTCCAGCCCCACCGCGAGCCTCGGCTGCGCCTTTGCCCTGGCACCTGCGTTTCAGGTTGCCGAGCGTCTGGTTGTAACAGAGCATAAGACTATGCGCAGTAACAACTTGGAGATGTTGAATAATGGTCATCTTGACCAGCTACAGGCAGCCTGCTCTTGCAGGTTATGGTTATATACTTGCAGGTTATATATTCAAAAGCTTGAATTAGGTAAATTCACTGGTAAATTGAAGTAATCCAAGCATGGCAAGGACGCATCCTTTGTAATCCGAACACATGATCAGGATAACCATGAATATGCTTTGCACTGAATACATAATGCGGCAGTTTAGAACATAGACTTGCTGTGAAGACAGCCGTGATGAGGAAATTTTGGACTACAGCCGGTGGACACTTAGACTTCAATGGTTACTGAGAGGGTAGCAATACCATTTTGCAAAGTTATTTTCTTTTGCTACTTGAGTGAAGACAACCTTAATGAAAAACCAACAAATTACCTCTTTAGCCATAAACTTGATCCAAGTTTCCTAACTGATTCACAGGAAGACATTTTTGGGAAAGCAATTGCTGGTGTAGGAGATATGACAAGGATAGAAGTGACAGAGACAGGAAAGACTCTGGGCAGTGCTGTGATCTCAAGATAACTTGCAGAAGCTGACGAGACTGAGTCATTCCACTTAAAAACAGTGTAGTCACTACTACTGATAAAAATAATAAAAAGATTCCTTTGACATTTCCAATATTTGGATTTTCCTATCCATCAGCTCTTGAAGAAGATCCCTAACTTTATAAAACTAATAGGCTTTTGTGTGCAATACATTCAGAGCAGTATCTGTAGAGACTTGGTCAGCTTCCCAGTTCTACTAGGAAAAAATTGAATTGTCACTCTCTAAAAGCATTATAATATCGAAATGAATCCGTAGGGATTTCCAGGAAACAACAATTCAACCCAACAGTCAAGATGGCAGTGGCTTTAAAAAAACCTGTCCTTCGTTCCAGGGTGGGAAAAATTCCCAAGACGACAGTGACAGTTTCTCCAGTAACTCAGCTGAAGGCAATTTAGATCATTTGCTCTGAGACAAAAGAGCATATTTGAACACACCATAGTCACAGATCCAGGTACAAAGGAAAGATGTGTCAGCTCTAAAATCCAGCGTAGTGCTTCAAGGCTATGCTCTTAGAGGGTCTCCTGCATACACTATTTTTCTTTTTATACCACCAGCCATCAAGTATCTAAACTGCAGGCTCCTTAGTTCATCACATACTGGAAATACACACAGCAAAATACTCCTATAGTTGTCAAAGATTTATTTAAAATTAATAGCAATTCAACACTATAACAGCCAAAACTTGCCATAATGTTTTATTTCTGTGTATGAAACAGGACTTTCTGGAAGTGTTCATTTTTGACCAATACGTATTATCTTATCATGTCAATCAGGATAATGGTTCTGTGTAGCTTTCCCTTATCTGAGGTGATATATTTGATCAAAAAACTCTTAACATTTTATGTTAATGCCCTCTGTCTAAATGAAAACTGATAGTTTAGTTTTCCATGAGCGCTTTTTATTAACCCCAATATATGGACGTTTATTAATGGGTTTCCCTTGAGCTTTGCTTATTTTTAACAGAACAAAATGCTTCAAATGATAGCAATTTGAAAAATGTGATTCTCCTTCTTGTAATTTAAGGTGTCTTCTTGTCATATATATATTTGGACAAATACTGTTAAGAATTTGGATTCAGATCAGTTCTGTGAAAAGCAGTGTCTTTAATATTTCTCCCAACACTGTTGCTCCATTACCTATTGTTGTTTCTTTATGTAGATAGCTGTCAATGTTGCTGCTGGCATGCTTCTTTAGGGAGACTTGATTAAAATCAATAAGTTATTGGGAAGAGCTCAATTAGCAGTCTTTCACTTCTGGTGGTGATGCCTGCTAAGCCTCCTGTGCTTTAAGCACAATATTTCTGCACGTCTTTTCAGTCCAGATGTACACATTAATCAAATGAAGAGTAAACCAAGAAACCCTGAGTATAGTACTCTGTCTTTGATTAGGACACCCAACTGGACATTTGCAGGCACAAGTTTTCATGGAAGTGGCAGGCTGAAATCTTGTTAATATAAGATACCAATCACTTCAGTGGATCAGCGAGACAATAACTAGATCCCCACAGTAAAATAAAAGAGACTGAAAGGGAGCCAAGTGCTTTATCCTTTGCTTGCAGTTCAGTCTTGGATCTCCCCATCCCTTTTGTCTTCTATGCTTGCCCTGCTGATACCACAAAAGATTGTGGTGTAGATTTAAATCTTTCTTTCTTCCACTAGGTTCAAGACCACTGTGAAATCCAGGTTCTTTTTCTGTGTGATTAAATTTTAGGATTTCAATTTCATGGGCACAACCATAAGGTGCTGCCACTAAGAAGTGATGCCAGTTATTTGTGCTAATTAATCATCCCCTTCTGTGTCACTGTGCACCCATGTTCCAATGCAAAATATTCTTTCCCAATTTCCCTTTATTAACCACACCCTAAGCCTCATTCTAACTAAACAAAAAGGACAAATTACTCAGAAATGCAGTCTCTGTCAAACTGTCAAGCAGTTACAGGAAGATAGCAATTAAGAAAAGCTAGAAGCAATTTGAAGGCAGAGTTTCAGATCGATAGGCAAAGGAGCAATCAGCTTTCACAGACCTTTGGCTGGCCATGAGATGTTAACAGTCTGTGCAAGGCAAGCGCCTGCTTTATGTTTTTGGCATGCACTTTCCTTCTGTGCTTCTTGGAGATGTTCATCACCTGGTATCAGGTCCTCCATCTCATGTGGTGCTTGGTTGACACATCGTTGTTTTTTTCCAAATTCTAGATTATATAGTACATGTATATAGCTTGCCATACTTGGATGGGAAAAAGAGTATTCAGAATGAGTTATTCACAGTTCCAGCCGTTTTTCACAGCACTGACTACGTTGTTTTGTGAGTATCGCTTACTACCCCAGACCTGGAGAGAGCCACTAACGCCTTATTTGTGGGTGCAGTGCAGACTCACTTCAGTCGTGTTTGTTACTAGAAAAAAGTACACGGAGCTTGAAGAAAGTAACTTTTTGGGGCACTATTAAAAATTAAATGAATAAAAATAAAGGCTTTCAAGCATCTACATGTACTTGTTAGGTTGTCAAAATATTAGCATTGCCCCGTTTCTGACAATTTCCAAATACATTACTGTGAAATGCGTGCCATCTGCTCACTGTTTTGTAAAGTGCTGCGGTGAAACATTGAGATTGGTATGAAAGGTCTCAGCTCGGCTTCTTCGCCAGTGCCATTGCACCCCAGCACGGCTGTCCTCTGAGCACTTCCCTGGGCCTCCCTGCTGGCCTCGAGGCTTTCTGAGGCCATCAGCCCACCTGCCCTGCTACTTCTTGAGTGCCCTCATGGAGCCTCACAACTGGACTTGTGGGTTTGGGTGAATTGGGGGTTGAGTGAAAAGTCATGATGCCAGACTGAGGAAGAGTACGTGTCCATTATACCTTCTCTGACCCAATGTAGTTTATCCTGAAAGGCAGTAAAGACAGGGACATGTAACTTCTTTCTGGAGTCCCACCCCAAGGGTCTGAAAAGCAGCTGTTCCAGGAAGCATTCCTAATTGCACAGTCTTGACACAACCCAGCTCTCAAAGCCAAAGAAGAGATCGCACATTTCAGAGTTGTTGTTGCAGCATAAAAATCATGTAGATATATCTTGGAAGCCTCAGGGATATCCCACAGGTTTTCTCATGGTTGGGGTGAAGGGAGGGAAAGTCACAGTGTTTTCTATGATTAATTACATTTGCACTTCTCCTTTAATAGGAAAATGTGAGATTATATGTAGAAAGAAATCTTCTAAGAATTTATGCTCAGTGGAAATGAAAGATGTGTTTTTAATTCAGATTAGGTACCACTGTAATTTCTCTTGGCCACTCCATACTTCATTTCCCTCTGTCTTTCTCACTCATATGTTAAACTTCCCTGTTTAAAATTTTAGGATTCATTCTCTGTTCTACAATAACCCCTTCTCCAATAATCTGCCATTTTCCAAATTGATTTTTCTTTCTTCTTCTTTTATTACAAGGCAACGCTGTTTCTTTGTTGATCTTATTTTTGGTTTCTCACCATCCTTTTTTCCTTCACTTGCCATGTCTATGCCAAATGTTCTGTAACATACTCATGCTCACAAACACTCTCTCTCTCCCCCCTTGCTTAATTGCTATTCCTTCTGAACTCTTCCAATTCTCACTTCCCTATTCTAAGTCCCATATTTCATCTGTGCCAATTTTTATTACTGCCACTTTTATCTGTGTCTCCTTCAAGCTTCCATCACCCTTTGTGTTACGCAAACTAATGATCAAGTGGGAAGTGTATCTGCTCTTTTATTCTTTCTTCTTTCAACACCAGTGTGATTAATCCTAGTCTTTCTGATTGGCCCATGCAATGATGATTGAGCTGTTGCTCAGACTTTCACACTATCTTACTACTGGTATGAAATTGAACTTCAAACCGTGAGACCATTCAGCACTGTCAGGAAACTGAGAGTCAGTAATTTACAAAGTGGCTCTGCGTTTCATACACTATCCCAACTTATGAATGCAGAAAATACTCTGTAGGACTTATTAATGAATCAGGATACAGCAATGCCACTACGTAACGTAATCTTGCATCCCTCAAGATGAATGAATTACGGATACAAAACCATTATCACTCCCTTTTGGCAACATTTTCACTTTCTCTCATATTGTATACCTGTGACTTGTTGGCAATGCTTTATTTCCTCCCTCCCCCAGTATATTGCAAAGCTCCTGGAAGCTTTGTGGGTTTTATTATTTTTGTAGAAGTGCTTTCATTGTTTTTCCACTGAATTCCCTTTCCTTTTGCTATTGTGCCATTAACCTCTTAAAGCTTACATTTATTGCTTTATTCATTTTAATAATTTCAGTTCGATGAATGAGAAACATCATATAATGCAAAGTGTTTTCAAAATCACTGACAAATAAAATTGATACCATTAAGGATCTTCGGTATTTATATTGGAATTTCTAATGTGGAAAATTCAGAAGTTCAGAGAGACCGCAAGGTGTCAAAAGTGTGGGTACCTAACCTGAAATATGAATATGTGGTCCAGGCCCCCTTTAAAATTCTGCTCGTGATACTGGAAGAAGAATCTTATGAAAATGAAACTTCTCTTATTAATAAGTGAACCAAATTTTTTGACATCTCCAACTAAGATTTGAGACATTTTTTCTTTTAATGCAAATGTCCTCTTTTTCTGATCAAAAAGCCTATACACCCTCCCCATGTGTGAAGTTCCTTTAATGACATCTTTTCAAATGTATCATAGTGCATATTCAGTATAATTTATAAATAATGTGGTGTGTTAGGTCAAATCATCTTATAATGCTCCATCAAGAAATGGGGATGTGGCAACCTTCAAGGCAGAGCTCCTGTAGAGGCAAGGCACTGTATTAATCTCTTTTCCTTTTCGATTTCCACTCTTCCCTCTCCAGCTTTATAATTCCCTTTCACAAGTGGAGTAACTAAAATGAACAGAGAATGGGAATATACCTTTAAAAAGTACAGTGAATTGGTTTCTATTAAACCTCACTGTGTAAGAATGGGCCAGCGAAACTGGCACAAAGTCGGATGAGAGAGAGAGATTAATTCATCTTCTGTCACTTCTGAGAGCAGAGTTCAAACCAATCCAAGGAGACAAAAAAGACTTTGCATGTGTGCTTAACGTGTATAGTTGTCAGCAGTGAGGTACTTCAGACTGCTCTGCCCTACTTTCCAGTTTATAGAAGTATCACAACCCCAACTGCAAGGTCTTGGTTTTGGAAACAGCCCAGGACCTGAACTCAACAAGCTGGTACTTTGTTAGCAGCACATGGGTAAGTTAAGGTGCCACTGGCAGGGCCTAATTAAGGGATGCTGTGCCGGCAGACGAGCTTATTCTTTCAAAGACACTGAAATTATTGTTTAGGAGAGGGGTTTGGATGTTGTGTGGTGGGAGGATGTCTGTTTTGAAGAAAGTAAGCTCAGAATAAAAAATAAAAGTCATGTCAGACATTTGATAATTGTCTGCTTGTTGACCATCCTAACGCAACCAGTAACACATAACGTAAACTTGGCCATGGACCATTTACAATTTCTGAACAGCGTGATCTCAGTTGCGACTCTGACCTGTGGCCCTGGGAGAGGTTAAGCAGAGGCTTACTGAGCCCAGAGAGGTCTCCGGTGGCACAGGGTGCCTGGGGCAGCTTCAGTGGGCCGCAAAACGAAGCAGTAGGGACCGTGGCTCTCACTACACCTTTTAAAAGTGTACAGGTTATGTTTCTTTACATGTGAGACCAGGCTGGAGAAGTTAGTACTATTATCAGTGCTAGGCTAATGCAGGCTTGTGCGCAGAGATTACTTCTGTACCCTGAAAAAAGTACCTGAATGTGTGTATATACAGAAAAGGTTACACATGTCCTCCAGCTTCCCTGTCTGCCAGACACGATCAGGTACTGTCAGTACACGCAGGAATTGCCTCAGTGTTGCTGAAGTTCGGTTTGTTGCAATTTTGTGATACAATCCTATAGAATTTAATACTTCTTAATCAAATAGCATTTGATAAAATGCATTTGATAGAGTTTTCTAGAAATGTTTCTAACACCTATAGAAAGCAATAGAAATTTTATTTTTAACTTTTTAAATCACAAGACATATTTCTGTAATACTACTATAAAGTTTTAGAAATAATTTCTGTAGGTTTAATATTTTACCTTTTTCCATTGTGTTCTGTACAATGTTTGAATAAAGGCAGAGGGCAAGTTGTCCACTATTTAACAGCAGTAATATGGCAATTTAGAAGGAAAAATAAAGTGGAGGATATGTCAGTAGGATTTAACTGGATGCCATGAGTAGCAGGCTAGCTTTTCTGCAGCAAAACAAAGGAGATAAGGCTGAATTTATTAATTATGGCAATGTTAACATTGCCACTTTTTACAACTCCTACACAAGATGTAATCTCTAATGACAAATATCTCTAATACTCTGTTAGGATATCAGTTCAGTGTTATTTCCAAGAGAAATATGCTTTTCACTGAATTTCTGTAGCAACTTCTGATAACAGTTGTTTTGGTTAAAGCAAAAACTGAGGCAAGAAAAATCAGATTTTCATAGTGAGCCAGACCAGTAACTCACTCTGTACAGCTAAGGAGCTGGACTGACTCAAAGCACTGACGCAGCTTTCGTTAGTGGCATGTGGGAAGATTGAATGATTGGTCTCCCTATTTTAAGCCCAAAGATTCCAGTTCTTTAACAGCCTGTAAGCGTGATCGGTATCTTTTGTTCCAGTTTTACATGTTGCAGACATGAAAGCACAAAAAAAGATAAATCTTGCATTTCTATTATTGCAAAAAATGTGCAATTTTTAATTTGCTAACAAGTTTATGTACAATGCATCTCGTATGTTACTTGAGCTTGGCTAAGGAGGCTGTGACTAGGCTAAGGACCCAGCAAAGCTCCGAGAATAGGGAAAAAGCACATGATTTAGTCATAAGGCATATCTTGGACCCGTTCTTGCTTTATTCTGAGAACATCTACCTCTCTATTATTTTCCTCTTCTTTTTGATACAGTCTTGAATGATTGCTGCACCAAGTCTTTCTGGAATTACTTTGTTCTTTTACCAAGAAATATCGGATTGTGTCAAACAAGTTCAACAGTGAGTCTGCACATGTATTTCTGTTCAGCGTCTTCCCTGTTATTTTTCTTCTGTCCATCTGTTAATTATATGTAGTGGCTTATGAAGGATTACATTAAAACATTTTAAATAATTGATATGATAGGGGATACTATTAGTCATCATTATCACCAATAGGTGATAATTTTCTGCTCTGTCCCTTCTGTTTGGGGAGAATGGTGGGCAAGTCTGCTAACAGGGAAAAGAAATGCTGAGTAGATTAAAGAAATGTTGGACTTGATTCATTTCTCACACACATCGTATCCACTGATTTCACAGAATTGCTCCTGGTTTATATCACTGTAATGTAGAGGAAAATCAGTCCCTTAAACTATACTACTGTATGTGATTCATTTTGTGCTTTGTCATTCTATAATGTATATTTTGTATTTTTAATATTAAGCTACACATCTTTCAGATCACAATCATATTACGTGTAAACTCCTAACTACAATATTATCTGTCATAACACAGTGGTGTTTCTTAATATTTTAGACTTCTGTATAATATGATTTGAAAATATGGTGGTCTTCAGCTTTTCGGTTTTCTGTAAGACTTGGGATTTTAAATATATATATTTAATATTCCTTGAGCCAAGTATTTAATTCTCAGTGTACATCAGGCGTTCTGACTGATGAGAGTAGAGTTTTGGACTTTAAAAGGTGTGGTCTAATGTACTTGAAAATATAGAATGTAATACAAATGTTGTTAAATAAAAGTAGAACTGCACTTTTCAGAAACAAAAAGATTTAAACAAGAACGGATTATAAAGAGCACTCTATGGAATTTTCTTAAGATTCTGTAATTGGTGGAAAATGTGAAAATTGCATTTGTGGATGAATAAGTAAACAACTATTGCACAACTTTTCCTTGAAAAAAACCAGACGCCCCCCCTTAGGTTTTAGTCTAAAAACATTTATAGTAAGAGGAGTGGGTGTAATCTCCAGCTATTGCAGAAAGCCTCAGAAATAATAGGCAGATGGAAAGTGTGTTGGAAAATTCTCCTTCTGAAGCTATGGTATACTGGTCTAGAAAGAAACGCTAAAGCAGCTGTATATGCATTAATAGCTGTCCAACATATCAAAGAGCTTAGTGGGGATAGGTCGGTATTAGACATCACCAGTTATTTCTTTATTCAGCTTGCCTTTTTCAGTAGCATAGCACGGTTTGCATAGATGTTTCATTCGCACACGACCTTGAAGTGCTGAAGGATCAGGTTACCTTATGTTGAACTTGAATTTAACCTTGAGGCTAGCCCTGCTTTCAGTGAGGGGCTGGACCAGATGATTTCCAGAGGTTCTTTCCAGTCTGAATTATTCTATATGATAATATGATGCAGAGACTTGTTAATCAGCTTCTGTCGCCCGATTCTACAGGCAACATAATTATTAAGGTGGCACATCCTACTGAAGAGCTGAGTACATAATGAAAAACTAATGATTAATTCACAAATTCTGTCTGAAATACAAATTGCAATATATGGCTGTGTGGATGTTAATGTACAGATGTTCCCGAACACTTTTCATGTTTGATGAACACTTTTCATGTTTGATGAAAAAAGTCTCCTGATCCTAAAAGTGCTCTAAATTTTAGCATAGTTACTAAACTGAAAGTGTACAGCAGCCTTGACTTTAGATTATTTATTATTTGATCACGTAGTTTAAAAAAAAAAAAATCACGTAGTGGAAGTGACTGGCTATTAAAACAGCAAGCATCCTATAGTTTGGAAAATCATAAGCAGTTTATAAGAGAGTGACAAAAGAGGGATACATTTGTAATTAATGCTGTTCACCACACAGAGCTTTGACAGCTCCAGTGAAAAAAAGGAAAGAAGCTATATTTAGGTTACACAGAACCAGTATACTGTACTTAAATACTCCTAATCTCCCTTCCCTATTCTTCTCTCCACCACAACAATCCCCAACAAACCCACAAAACCCAAAAAGCCCCAACAAAATTTTTCAGCATATTTGGAAAAATAAAACTGTGCCTGCAGAAGAAGAGAGTAAAATTACAGGAGGGGGGACTGGGTGGAGGGGATGAATTTGAAGAAAGTGTCAGAAAGGTAAAGGCTCCAAATGAGGTACCATTAGCAAACTATGTAAAAGGCAGAAAGAGCATGCTTTTAAAATGCGTAAGAAGCCAGGGAATAACAAAAGGAATTGTCGGGTCCTCTGCTTAAGAGGATGGAAGAAAAAAAAAATATGGTATATAGGAAGCTGAAAAGCTTAATAGCTACTTTGCGTTAGCCCTTCACTAAAAAGATAATAGTTACAGGCTTAATGCACTAATAGTAGTAATGTAAAGGTGAGATGGAATCAGGAAGGAACAGGTTAAAAAGTGCCTAACAATTTAAGATGGAACACATTAGAATAATCTCTGGAGAGCCAGGCAAAATTCTCCCTGGAGTGAGGTAGCATCAGTATCAAAGCCATTGGCAATTTAATTAGTGAATTCATGGAGGGGAGGGAATTTCACTGGGGCTGGAAATGAATGCCGTAGAATGAAATCAAGCAGGTGTTAAGATCCTCATACTCAAATTCCGCTTTTTCAATTCAGATCTTTAGGCCCAACGGAATATTCTGCTGCTCTGAAAATCCATTGTTCAATATGGTATACGGCCCTGACTGAACAGCCTGTGAACCTGGCTTGCTAATTAGTACTTATTTTGGCAGTGGTCGTTATATGGCCAACAGCCAGTCTTACAGGCTGCGGGGACACGTTCTGCAAAGACGTGGACTTTGAGTGGCAAACATTGGATGATATCACTTCTTACACAGTAAGTCAACCTCCCAGTCTGCAACGGTACTATCCGATTGATAACTTGCATTATTTTTTAAAGTTGAGGGACTTGACGATATTGTGCTAAACACACATGAAGAGAAAGCATGAAATCACTGTGGTTGCTGTCCAGTCTTTTCTTTATAATTATTTCATAAGCTGCCATCTGTAATTAAGTTTAAACTGTCAGTGGTTCCATAGCATAGTGGTGTCATTGATAATAACATGTACACAATTATATAATCCTTTTTATTGGGAAACATGAAAAAATCATGGCCGGGAATACATAATGCTTTTTTCAAATGAGAGCAGATAGAACAGAAATTTCAATGGAGTCCTATAAATCCACATTCTTATTGTTATCCTTCCTTTTTTTCTTTTTAACCTCTGCAAACAGGGTATTTTTGGTTCTAGAATATTTCTACATTTTGTGTGTTAAACAATCATCCTCAGTTAAGTTTAGGTTCCAATTTTAGAATGGGAAAGCAAACAGCAGCGGAGTGCAGGTAGGATTTTCCTTTAATAATATTACATGTGTCATTTGCTCTGTGAAAATTCCTCCAGATAGTTAAGTTACCTACTTGCGCCTTTTCCAGTTTTCCTGATGTGGAGGAGGTATTAAAATCTGTCCCTCCTCTAGGGGGAAGCTTGTGCAACCAGGCGCATGAGTCTTACGACCCCTTAGGCTGTCTCTGTTAAAATGTTCCATCAAAGCCTAAAGCAGCTGTGTATCAAGCAATGGTAGAAGCATAGCAGGAGCTCAGAAGTGTTGCTGGCCCTCCTCAGAGTAAGCGAGCATATTCAGTAACAGGAGGATGATGAATTTCTCCAGGCACTCCTCACCCTGGGGCCCCTATGGGAAGTCTGCCACGGCTCACTCTGTGGGCAAATCCTCCCATTGATCAGCACAAGAGGAATGAAGTGTAATTTGCTTCACCCTATTTCTATAAAAGATGATGTAAACATCCTGGTTTTATAGTGTATACATAACATACACAATTATCATATATTTATATATGGGTATATATATGGTATTACCCATAGATTTGTACGCTATCAATGACTGCAGTCTTTTATAGTTTCTATTGAAACACCTATACCGCACGCTCGATCATTCTTCCTCCTTCCCATCCTCAAAATCTCTGGCTGAGACTATTTGTATTCATCTTGCCCAACTTTAGAGGCTGCATGTTGTCATATCCCATAGTTGTGACTCTCTTTGTAGAAGGGAGAGTTTATGCTCCCTGTTCAAGTAAGAGGAGAAAAAAAAAAGCCCTTCTAGGCTGTCTCTAGTGACATCTCAGTCTTGTGTCCTCTTCTCAGCAATCATTTCTGTCTGCCTCTTGTTCTGTTTGTGAACCCATCTGGGATTATGTGTTATGTTAACATAACAGTTATATGTGTGCCAAATCCTTTCCAGTATTTCTGTAAGTACTACAATAGATCTTCAGCTGTACAGCAGCAGCTTGGGACTGGATAGTATGCAGCCAAAGGTGTGGAGGGAGTTGGCCTATGTTACTGTGAGGCTGCCGTTTACCGTCCTTGAAAGGTTGTGGTGAATGGGGAAGGTTCTTCATTGCAGGTCAAAGCAAATGTTGCACCCAACTTGGTAAAAGACAAGGAGGAGGGTCCCCCAAGGAGGATCTGGGGGTCCTAGTGGAAAGGAAGTTGTCTATGAGACAACTTAGCCCTTCTTTTAAAAGGAATTCTAGTAGATTCTGTCAAGGTGACCTTCTAACCTTAATTTATCTATGACTTTCTGCATTTCTCTGACTTTGGTATGTAGAGTATTCCCAGCTCTGGCCTTGTATGACCTCATGAGTTCATCCATCCTTACACCCTTGTCCAGTAGCTCCCACATTAGTCATTAGCAATCCTAGAGCTGCATGTGCTCGGCAGCGAGCACTGGGGAGCCCTGTGGAGGGTCGCTCGACTTGTTCCTTGCTGCCCAGTGGGGCTGCGGGGTCCATGGAGATGGCGTCAGGAAGCCGCCTGTGGTCTTGCTTCTTTGTAGGCTTCTGCTGAAGGTTCTGAAAAAGCCTGTGGCATTTTTCTATCAGCTGTGCATGCAGAAACTGTCATCCCCTGCAAATGGTCTCTGAAATATGGGGGCGGGGGAATGTTCAGTCATTCGTTGCTCCGATTGGATTCATCTGTTATTCATGTTTGCTGATACCATAAATCGTGGCTGTAGACTTTCGGCTCTTTTACTGCTGCTTGGATGGGCACTTGTGTCACGTAAGGGGAGTTGGATTCCAGAACGGGAAGCTTTTGAATTTGGTCTGTTTAATGTTTGTCAGTTTTTCTGCCAGCAATATATTTTTTGACTAATGTTGTTGAATATTTGGGAAGTGACTGTAGTAATGCTTACTTTTTTTTAAAGAGGTAAAAACAAGAGGTCTCATATATCTGCAACATATATGTAATATTAGATATGTGAGTTACATGTTGTAGTGTAGATAGCAATTTCCCTGGAGACAGCATGGGTGACTGTGAGGGCAGGGTGGCCTGAAGATAAGGGCTATCTGCTATTTTGGCATGAAATATTAGTAACAAGCATTTAATATGTTTTTGCTTTCCCACTTTATTTCAAAAGCAGAATTAAAAGGATTTTGTTGCATTAAAACAAAACCTTTTACAAATGAATATCCCTGTCAGTGCTTGCACTTCATATAACTTTTCCAGTCTGACAGTGAACAACGACGGTAAGGGCAGATCATTTTTAGGAAGTTGCTTTAAAGAAAAAGCAGAAAAAGAAACCTTTGTAATTATAAACCCTGATTATGTAAAGTAGTCAGATATGGGCTTTTTTACTTGGGTTGAGTGTTTCTCTTTTAAGATATCTTGTTTAGAAGTCCAAGGGCTGAAATGGAGGGTTTTCATTTAACATTTAAAATGAAATTAAATATCTGCTTTCTTATTGTGTAGCTCTCTGCTTATAATCTTTAGAGTTAGCTTATTTAGCTTTATAGCAGCATTCCTGTATGCTCTTTGGGTCTTTGAACCTCATTGCTCCCGCTCCCCATTTTATTATCATAAAATTCAAAATACTTGACAAGGGAAAGGACTTCAGAGACTACAGCACAATTGTATTTCCCCGACATCAAAGTGAGAAAACACTGTGAAATGAGTCATCTTGACCAACATGAAACAGGACTTTGACATTGTAATGCATTGACATCACTCTCATTTAATCTTTTTTTTTCTTTTTTTTTTTTTTTAAATATTTCTTTTTTTATTTAGGACAGTAAAAAGAGGATATCCTAAGGACACAACCCATAAGTGAGCAGAGGTGTAAAAAGCATCTGTAGCCCCACTTTTCTTTGAAAAGAGAATCAAATCTACCAAACAATATAGGGATTGCCTGGCTGAGTGTCACATATAATGCTCAATGCTCTGATGTTTCCTTCCTGGCCGCTAAAATATAAAACAAGAACTTGATTTATTATACCAGCTTAGCAGCGAATAAGTAGCAATTGATGCTGGTAATACACCAGAACCTAAAAACACACAAGCCTTAGGGTATGCCAAATAAATGTGAATCTTTTTTAAAAATTATTTTTAATAATGGCAAAAAATGAAAATCCTATTCTTTGGTATTCTAAATTCAACTTCAGTAAGCTAATGCCATTATTACTGAAAAATAGTTCCTTAAATATAAGTTAGAAAATAGTTACTAGAATCATATTGTCATTATAGGAAAATGTAGTTATTTAGAACCTGGGAAATACATGTGTTTGAAATGCAGTTTATGGAAGGCATGCATTTACACACTCAGGAAAACTCTGCTTGTAAAACACCTAAGTGCTTTGTACAGTATATCTTATAATTTCTCAGCCACTGGAAGATTATCACAAATTAAGTTTTGTGTTAGTCTGCCTGAGGACAAGAGCTCTTTGCTAAATTCTGCATGATTTGACTTATTGTGCTTAAATATATTTTTTTGTGATTATTCAATAGACTGTGCAAAATTGTTTTTTATCCTCAACGTGACACTGATAAGCAAACGGTCTATGTGCTATATTTTGAAAGTGTGAAAGTATTAAGAGTAAAATCTTGAAATAAAAAGAAAAAAAAAAATTAAAAAAAAAAAGGAAAAGAAAAAAGAAATCCAAAAGCCTAATGGGGTGTTTTCCAATACTGTCTGCAGCACGGCATGGTGTTGTGCTGTCACTCTAGGTAGAATGTGAACAGAGCTATAAGCAAAAATGAAGTAAGTGCATCTGAGGAAAAAAAAATTAATTTTAGAATTATTGTAGTTTTAGTGGTTTGACTTATTGTAACATTTAAGAAATATGGTTAATGAAAATATATCTCACTGACAGTATGTCTTTGAGCTAGAGTATGTATGTATGGACATAATTCTATTTACTAAACATTGGACAGAATGTATTAATGGACATAGTATAACTGGTGTTATAATTAGATTATTATATTTTATTTCTGTTAAGTTTCTGATGTTTTTTATTAAATAAATATTTCTTGATGAATTAAATAGAAGTTTCTTTTAAATAGAATATGGTTTGCTATGTATTGAATATGAAGTCAAAAGATTCACAGTAAAATAGGAATTCTTTAAATAAGAAGGTAAATAGCCAGCATAAGTCAGCTTTGAATGTGCAACCCTTATATCAATAAATGAAGAATTTTTTTCTTGACTGCTTTGTCTCTGAATGCATCTCTCTAGCACGGTTATGATAAGTAATTATCTATTGAATCATTTAGAGCTAGTGCAGTCAAAGTAGCACATAGTGTACTTACCTGGCTAAACTGATAGGGAATACTTTATAAAAGTAAGGCATTGCAGAAAAGTAATAATGTTTATGCTCTAATTTTTTATGACAAGTAACTGTCTTTATCTCACCATCTCCTCATGAGAATGTTTATTTTATATTATCCTGTGCTGTAAATTAGACACAATGCTATGCATTATGACAGGCTGAAAAAAAGACTTTAAAAGGGTATGAAATTAAAATAACAAAATATTTGAATTGTTAGTGATTACTGAAATGGATATTACACCTCCTGTTCTCCCTGATGTAGTCAGGAATAAGCAAGTTCTGCTGTATTTCTGAAATGGGCTGACCGTGTGCGTGGAAGAAGACAAGCACGCTGATGTGTAGACAAGTGGTCACTGATTTTGCTTTAAGAAGGACTTAGAGCAAGCAAAGGAGGAAGGTCTTTCCCTGCAGTAATGCAGTGAAGTCTGTTGTTGCTATGGTCTCAATTGGGTGCCTGGAAGCACTGATGTATGTGTGAAATGTTTTCGTATCACAAACATATTAGCAGCTTACCTGATACCAAGCATAGAAAAAGAAACCCATACTGTTCATGCATATCCTTGTTTTCCTCTTTTTAGTACTATAGTAAAGTGAGGGTGTTTCTGGCAGCCAATTTGATGTCAGGTCTTTCTGTGATTCTTTCTTAGTGCTCATCAGGGTGCCAATAGACTAAAGCCATCCAGCATGAAGAGATTTTTCACATCACAGTTGCAGAAGTAAACTACTTCTTGCCAAGCACAGAAAATACCAATAAACATTACATATTCACATTTCCCTTTTGTTGTTTAATAAGGGAAGGGTGTCCTGGTGATTGCTCAGCCATCAAGCAGGAGAAATTACAACATCTTTTCTTCTCTTTTTGCTCTTTTGTCAACAGAGAGTCTCCTTTCCTCAACCTTCTGCTGTAAACTATAGAGAGCATATAGAGAGTCTCAATAGGAAACATAATGGGAAAATATGAAATTGCACAGCTCGGTTGCCAGTCAATCGCAAACGAAGGCGTCTCTCCTCTTGGCTGTATGTGGGTTTCTTTGTTAGCCAGAATTGTCTCCCTGATTTTCAGAGGCCTGTTTATATATTTGGGATACGTCTCCAAACACTCTACTGTAAGATTTATTAATGAGAGTTGTATGTGTGCAACCTCGATTTCCCCCTTGTCTTTTTAGTAGGGTTTTTTGCTGTACCAGCTACCTCTTCTGTTGTGTCAGGTGGTGTACGGCACCTGCCAAATACAGAGTCGTCTGAGGGGCTTCTTTTGAAATAACCAAGTAATCAACTGTGTGTTTAAACAGAATTCTTTCCTTTAAAGTCCCATTTGCTTAATTTTAGTGCTACCACCAAGAACTGTCATCCTCTCCTTCTCACTGCTTACACTGTAAGTTTCTGCTCGGTGTGAGAAAGAAAATTTGCCCAAGCTTTTACCCCACCTCCCCCCGAAGGTGACAGAATCGAGATCCCTGTGCAAAATGGCTACGGAAATTCCTCCTTCGTTAGGCCTGAAATACCTCTACTAATCTTTAAGTCTACTAATTTACTCTGTCTGCCAACATGAATTTGGCTCAGTTCCTTACGTGACATTAAACCACTACTAAACTGCTGTTACTATCTTAATCTTTTTTGTATACCAGTAGTCATAATAAACCAGCAATAATAAATACCATCAGCAGACTGATGTTCCAGCATGATTTTCTATTTTTTTCATTTTGTTTCATTCATAGTAACAAAGAATGAAAATTGAAATAAATTCCTATTATTCTGAAAAGTTTTGCTCTTAGCCTTTGTAATCATTCAGTAATCTACCTCTGTGGTAGGTGTGTACTTCTACTGCTTACGTACGTGAACTGAAGTGTGCAGAAAAAATATATATACATTGTCCTTCATTTAAATAGTGACTCCAGCTTAAAATGATCTGGTCCTTTCAGGGACTGGGTTTTTTTCCTAGTACTTTGGGCTTAATTTATGTCTTACAGATAGCAAATTGTAGATGTGGAAAATAAGACAATGTTCCAACAGCGCTGTTCATGAACAGTATTCCAGTATATTACTTAATGTCTGCTTCTATGTCTCCTTAAACGTGCAAGTCAGGCACTACCTCCATTGCTGGCAGACCCTTTAGAAAGTATTACATCTTAATGCTTGTAAAAGTACTGACCTACTTTTACTTCTGAAGCAAATGCAATATATTGTATATAGTATTTATAAAATTTAGCATTTGTCTTGTAACACCTGTAACAAAAATATCTTGGAAATACATAAGAAACATACAGATCAACTCTTAGGGAGTCATCTAGTGTGCTGTATTTTTCTCAAACTCCAGTTATTTTCCCAATAAATTCTGATAGTAATTTTGGTTTAGTATGCTAATTTAGAAAATAATCACATAAAGACTATATACACTTGTTTATATTTAGGATACTGGGAAGGATCCTTATGTAGCTCCATATTAGACTACAGTCTGATTTCTCTTTTCATTCTGAGATATGAATTTATATGACTGGCTGCTCTGGGAAGTTCTGGTAAGAGTTTTCTAATATATTGCTTGGCAGAATAATCATACTGTATTGAATGAATTCATACATTAGCATGACTCACATACAAGGCTGAGCAATTGCACAGTTAAGCCAGCCACTTCCAGTAAATAGAATTCAAAATCTCATGTTTATTTTAATTTTATTCACTGTATTGAATATTCATATTTTCATGTTTTTCCAAGAAAACATGATTGCTCCCCCCACCCTGCCCCAATCTTTAATTGGCAGATAGGAGTGACACCTCAGGTGGCTGAAAAAAACCCCAACTTTCACATGTAGAGTCATATTTTTCTGAAACTACGTATCTTTTAGAAAACAGGTTCCTGTATGTAAATCAGTATGGAAAGACAATGCTGAAAACCTTCCTGGTAGAACACAGTTAAAGCTGTTTGACCAGGTGATCTTGTCAGAATACAATTGTTCTGTTACTTGTTTGTACATTAAAAAAAAAAAAAAAATTAAAAAGGCGACTAAAAAAAAGGGAAATATTGAGAGAGAGAAATTTGAGCAAATGACATCAACACATTAAGAGTCTCTGAAATTGTCCTATTCTCTTTAGGAAATAATGTAAGTCTTGTTGAAAGAAATGCTTTTCGTATCACTTTATACAAAGAGGATTTGGATTTCACATACTGAATTAAAATCTAAATGTTTTTCAAGATGCAGAGTTACACTGAATCTCTTTAAACTCATTTCTAATATCTTAAAATTTCTGATTTAGAAAATTATTTTAGAATTTGGCTTAAGCTTTTTACTTTGGACATTTCTCTTTCCATTGAATTGGGCACAAAAGGTTCTCATGCATTTCAAGTATCCAATTTTTTTCAGTCCATTACCTTGTACAAGGTGGGATATTTATCTTGTCATCATTCACTCTTACCATCTGCCCTGCTTGAAGGAGAGTTATGGGCCAATATCTGGCATTTCACCGGATACAGACTTGGATTGTAAAATTATATTCTGTATAGGTAAGTGTAGCTAATGTGAGGGTGAATTAGGGTGAGATATAAGTAAGTCACCGGACAGCACACCAGGTTTACTTCTCTGGGATTACAGCCATGCAGATTTGTGTTTAGTTTTTTGTTTTCAATAGTTAAAGCAAAGAGCAGCAAGGAGGTGACTTTTTACCTTCTGTGAAGTCTTTCATTATACTCTGGTGGGATTCCTGCATATTATTCTTCTAATGGACTTTTCCTGCTGTGCTGAAAAGCAAGCTTGTTAAATAAGATCATACAGAAATACAGGACAAGTGGAAATTATTCTGTGATTTTTTAAATTCATGGGTAGGGAGAATCTTTCACTGTAATGCACTTTAGAACAACACTGTGGAGTTTATAACACAATTCCTAACTGACGAGGAGGTGCAAAATAGCACTGGAGTAGGGGAATCTGTAAGTTTCAGGGAAGGGAAGGTTTTTCTGGTATGAATGTATCATTGCTGGGGACGAGAAACTTGCATTTTAGTCTCCATTCAGAGCATTGTTTTCAGCTCAGCTGCAGGTAAAGGTAATTTGGGGCAGTAAGTGCCATCAGAAACATGGATTTCTTAAACTTGCTTCTTGTTCATTTACCTTTTGCCATAATATCTGGCATCTCGCAGGTTTTTTTGTGCCTGTCTTTACAACATCAGATAATAGCATCATAGGATATTTTAGGCTGGAAGGGACCTCAGGAGGTTGCAAGTCCAAACCTCCTGGTTAGAGCAGGGGCAGCTCTGAGGTCAGCCCAGCTTGCTCAGGGCTTTCTCCAGGCTGGTCTTGAAAACCTCCAAGGACAGGGACTGCACAACTTCTCTGGGTAACCTGTTCCATGTTCAATGCCTGAACATCCTGTGACCCTGCGAGGTTCTGCTATTCTTATTGAATAAGTGGGAATAGAAGAGAGCCTGAGCTTTCTTTGCTGAAGTTAACTCAAGTTACAGTGTCGTCTCTAACTGAAAGCTTCTCTGCAAGCAAAAACCTTATTTAGGAAAGCTGTTGTATCAGGATATAGAAGATACAGATCAAATTAACAGAGTCCAGTAAGAACATACCATATAGCAATCAAATCAATTTGTGTAGGGTATTAGTTTGCAGTGTGGTTGTTTCACTTGAACTTGACTCTACTGGAGTTATTCAGATCACCTCTGTTGTGAAATTGTATCCCAAATGACTAGTCCTGGATGACCTGAAATGCCTGGGACAGAAGGGAAAACACATTCGCTGGTTAAGGGTCTGAATTTAGGAGCGTCTTAACCAGTGAATCGGTGTACTCATTCATAGCAGGAACTCTGATGAGGTTTCTTGGTGGGTTTTGGCTGTCTGACAACTTTCAAGCCTTCTTTTATCAGCAAAATTAGGAACAATTCAGTAGTCCCTAAAGGAATTTGTACTAACAACTGATAACTGTCATAAAGCATTAGGACAATAGGAGAAAGAGGAGGAAGAGTAACAAGTAGCCTAAGAACTATGCAAACAAAATGTATATGTGAGAACTGGTTTCCATGCTAAATATATTAAAATGATTTAGGATATGCTTATACGCTCATCCTTACTTTTTTGTGTGTATATGTGTGTTATCCTATTATTTTCTCATGCCAGAAACTCAAAATGGATGGACCACTTTCTTATAGCAGGGCTCACATCACCATGTGCATTAGAAGTGGTTTAAACTAGCTGGAGGCATCAGTCCTTAACAACTCCAAGTCCCCAAATTCACCTAAGGTGATTTATGAGCAGCCAGTTGATGCAAACCCTTCCTTGGGTGCATTGCTGCTGTAGCACCGGTGCGTGGGTTATCTGCCAAGGTAGTTGCCTGCACTTCACCTGTCGGTAGCCGATGCTTCTGTATTTTTCTTTCATTTTCAGACATATTAAAAATTTATCACAAACATTTAAAGAAGAAAAATGCATTGACTTTTCTGAAACCAATTTGTTAATTAACATCAAAGGGATGAAATTTGCCTTGCATTGCCTGGTGAGTGGCATTCTTCCATCGTCCTGGTTGCTATGGTGATGAAGGAAACTCGTTTGTTCCGGGTCACTCCTAAATTTGCACATGAAAGCATTAGAGATTACTGCTGTCTAATCAAGTTATATGGAGAAGTTTAAAGGGAGGTACAATGTTTTACAGCCAGCAACCCTCAACAGAATAAAACACAATAGCTGAGAAAAAGGATTAGCTCGTGCTTTTAGAAACATACTAGGTAAGTTCAAAACGGTATGAAAGCTTTTTTAGCCAAACATCTTGATTTTTTTAATGCTATTTTCTAAATGAGGAATGTAGAATCACATTTCTAATAGAGAATTAGTGTATGCATTGCCCAACTCCAGGGCTGGATTCAGCATAATGAATAAGGCATGTGCTATGCATTCATTAAATGATTTTACTTTTGAACTCCAGATTCTTCTGTGTCACGGTCCTTGGTATCGTCGCATCACTGTTGAAGACAAAAAAAAATTGTTACTCTGAGTATGAGTTAAATTCTTAAAAGCAAGGACGTCAGGACTGACACCAAACTTCCAATAGGAAGCCTCAGGAGAAGCCCACATCTTGCTGCAGATACTCATTGGCAGCAGAGTCTGCATGCAGCACATGCGGACTGTATTGTGTCTGCGTGTTTGAAGGTATTCTGCAATGCTGTAGGAAATACCAGGTGCATACCATGGTAGAGACTACATATTTGAATGAGCTTGTATTTTCATGTATGGATTAGGTTTTTTCTCTTCTTTTTTTGGCCATTATTTTATTTATTTTTGTTGATGATTAGATTTTCATGACTTGCAGTTTCCAAATAATGTGTCAGTCATATTAAATGCAGATTAAATGGAAAAGTCTAGAGCTTTAACAGCAGTTATGCAAACAGCTCCATTACAGAACAGAACATTAAGTTACCTTAATTCTTAATATTTATGATTTAACAGTACTGTTCAGAGACCACCACTGAAGAAACATAATGAGTTCTTCAAGTTATCTTTTAAATTCAATTCAAATAAGCATATAGCATCCTGTATCTTAATTATATATGAGGATATTCTTGCTATAAAATAGCATTGTTGTCATGGAAGCAATGAAGACTCAGCAACAAGGAAACTGCGTTTGATTGACCAAGGCTGTTTTTAACAATACAAAGTAAAAAAATATCCGTTTTAAAGTAACTGCTGAAGAAATGTATCTGCTTAAGTGTTGGCTTATTTTTCAGTACTAAATTGGCATTTTTCACTAGTAAAGCAAAGTATAAGATATGTTTTGTGATGGTACAAATTAGTACCACGAAAATGTAGAAGGAGACTGTGTATACACATACATTCTTACTAAAGAGGGATTAACTGTAGTAGCAGAACACTGAGGTATACATCCATGTTTGCCTATATATGCGGAAGGATCAATTAAGAATGATGTATCAGTTACATACATTTATTAATCTGTAACTTTTTATCATCCCATACTGCTAGGAGACTCACATCTATACCTCTTGATTCTACTTCTGACATTTTGTTCTCAATTTGAGATTTTATGTGTGATGTCCCCCCTAGCGTTTTCCTATGAAGCAGAAATATGCTTAGGTTCTACATTAGTCTGTCTGATCTTTTTGTCTGTTCTGTAACTTAGGTCCAGATACCTGATAGTGTTTAAGGAGCACACTCTATAAACATAATGGAAAGTGTTAATATGCGTGAGAGTCTGAGATTGATGAGTTTTTTCATGTCTCAGGTGAAATACAAAATTACAAAGACTTAATCACATACTTTATACTCAATTTGTTATTTTTTGATCTGCTGTCTTCTACTGTCTACCAAAGGATTTATCACCTCCTAAGCTTCTAGGTTTTAAGCTATAAGAAGTGGATGTATCCTGTCTTATGCACGAAGTATATGAATTCATCCAGGATTGCATGTGTAACATGGAAATCCATATATATATCGATTTTCCTTACATTTGCCTAATGAAGAAATCTGCCGTGTGCCAATACTGACAACTCAGTAGCCTAAAAGCAGCTGTTCTGCTCTGCGGGCTCTCACAAGGAAAAACCTGGTAGCTCTTACCCTCTGCCCTGCAGCAGAGGCCCACCACAGAGGGGGGAGGTAGTTGAGCGTTGGTGCTCTCCATTACTTTCCAGCTTGTCTAACCATCACTTCAAGATTATTAGGTTCCAATGCATGGCAAAAAGAGCATTTTACTGAAGCCAATAGTAATCTTTTCAGCAAAGTGATTAAGCGTGTGCCTTGTTAGATCAGTATCTTCAATATCACTGCTGACTCTAGTGGAGCCATGGTTAATCCTCATGTGCTAATACTTATGTGGAAGGGGACTTCTGACTCTCAAAAATCAAACTGAAGTTAATAAAAAAGAACAAAATTAATGTAAAAAGGAAAGTTAACTCTATAAATTTTTCTCTCAAGGCTTAGTGGTGACATTATCCATCTAATGAAAAACTAAATGACACACATGATGTTACCCATGTTTTAGGACTCATTATTTGTAATTACATACAAAATCGCAAACAAGGCTCGTCAAATACTTAAAAAAAAATCACAAACATTATTTGAGTTTGAGAGGGCTTTCCTGTTCTTTCCCTTATTGGCTATTTTAAACTGGGTTTGTTGGTGGAATGACTGTTCTTTGTATAAAAAAGGCCCTAACCTCTTACAAGCAAAGATATTCACACATGAGTAGGCATATTTTGTATTCTTCAGTTTAAAAGTGTTTTGTCTACACGAGGAACAAAAGTGATACGATGATTTTAGCTGACCAATTGCACATCATGAATAATGCAGAGTAAAATGAATAACTCATCAGCAACTCTGATGCTGAGATATGTTCTCACCCAGAGTCCACTAATCGTGATCTGATTCATATAAAGTACCCTGCTCATAAATGCGTTATGAAGAGAAAAAGGAATACATTTTCAACAAACAGTATTTTTAATAATTTTACCAGCTTCAGTCACAACTTTTCATTTCAATTCAAAATCCAGCTCCATCTGAAATGATAGAATTAATTTCTTTTCTTGTTCAGCATTTAAAAAGCATCCATTTCATAATTCAGCTTTACAGCAAATCTCTCTGTTGGTTACTTTTTAAGCATACAAGCAAAACGGTACTTTATGAAAATGAAGTAAGTATCAGAAGGACTAGATATTTGCTGTGATTGTGCTCTCTTTCTCTGACTTACTGAAGGGAGGAAAAGAGAAAAACATGCTATGTTGTCTTTAGCCCTTTTCATGTCCTTGAAGTATACAATTTTATATAATAAGCAATTGGCAATTTTAAGAAAATACTGTGGTTATGAATGATGAATAACCATTGCATCATCTTATGTTTTCATTTTTATTTCGGAATTGTGATGCTACACTCAAAACTGACTCAAAACTGGACATATTGATAATTAATAGGAGATGAAAATAGAATTTTTTCTCCTAAATCAGTGCTAGTAAGTAAGAATCGTTACTTAATGAATTACTTTAAAAAGATGCATTGTGAAGGAATGGAACCTGAGTGGCTTCCTAGACAAATAGAGAGCAAAAGTGATGAAAAAGTTATTGAGAATAAAGATGGGGTTTGAAACATAAGGAACAGAAAGCTGACAGCTGAGGGCCCAGGTTTTCCTTCGAGGGGCCTTCCACACATGGCTTTTTGAATACGCACATGGGAGAATAAGCGTGGCCTGAATGCCATCTCCCTTCTTTCTCCCTGTGCTATTTTCCATAGTAGCAGGATATGGGGAGATTTTCGAGAGGTGGGGGTGGTCTTTTGGGGATCATTCACAGCATCCAACAGTAAGGGACTTAGCTGCTGAGTCTTCCGAGGCTGCTCAAGGATCAGTGGAATGAAGTAGGTTCCTCCAGAGGTCACTTGGAGTATCAGTGCTTGACTCCTCTTGCACTGAAGTTGGGTGATCAAAATATATCTCTTTCCACAGAAATTACTTAAAACATTTTAAGCTCCTTTCATCCCCCTTTGTCCATATTCAGAGCATTTTTCACAATGTCAGTGTGGATATATCATCAGAAAAAAGAATGAGAGTACATGGAGACCTTGTTTCTGCGCTGAACGACACCAGCTTCTGCTGTCCTGTCTTCGCACCCCCTCTGGAGCAGCTCCGAGTGTTTCATTTCATCTTTCCCATATAGTTGGTAATGCTCCCCATGCTTATCCTATGCTGAAAATAAAATGAAGTAAGACTAGTAATGTTTAGAGACCTTGGTGATAAGTGACAGGTAGAAATGTAAGGATTTCTACTTCTTCTTTGTTGTTTTAAAGCTGGTGCAGGTTTGCAGCAATGTGGAAGTTCATTCCTAGTAGGCAAGTGCTCACATCCCAAGCCTCAGGCTACAGTCAGATGTAATTAACACCCTTTGACAATCTCAGAAAGGAGTACAAAGACCATCTGAGCTGGGGAGGTTGAAAAACCCTGTTTCCATTGCAGCTGAGATCTTCAAGGCTGAGGCACTTTGCTGAGAGAAGTGTGGAGAAGTCAGCATTGCTGCTGTCTGAGCTTTAGCTCTTCTGCTGATAATCTGGATACTGGGGACTATGACTGTGCAATCTTTCAGTAGTCTAAAAAAACCCCTTTCCCTAATGTTAAGTGAAGTATTAGAAGAATAAAAATGTGGCATATAAGTATCAAATGCATGAGAACATTCACAGTTCTTATTTAAATTAGTTTTGATTCTCTTAAAAGAAAAAAAGAAGGGCAGAAAAAAATAGAAACAGCACTGTTTTACAGCATGAAATCTTTGTGGCATTGGTGGAGCAGTCTGTTTTCCACCTCTCCCAGTACTCATTGTTTGTTCCAGATTCGTTACAGTAATACGCTTTTTCCAGTGCTATATTGTTGTGATAAATGCATGCATATTTTCTTCAGCCCTGAATTTTGGCTTCAAGGAATCGATTCAGACTGGTATTTTTCACAAATAAGCTATTATAAGAACTTCAGAGGGAGAAAATAATTTTAGCTTTCAAAATTAATTAGCTGCTGAGATCAGGAGCTGGAAATGTCAGTGTGGCACCTGTAGTTACCCTGGGTTTTGGGGTCATGTGAAGTCGTAGAAGTGAAAAGGGGCCTGACTTCCAAAGGTGCTGGAGTTCCTGGGAGTTGTTAGCATTTCTGATAATTATGCCCATTTTATTTCTGGTGATTATTTTAGGACTGAATTTTTAGCTTTTGAAAATATTTTATATTCAATTTTATTATTGAAAATAAAGCGTGAATTTTGTGAGACTTACTAACATTTCTGAAATGCTCAGAAAACCAAAATCGTGTCTAGTAGCCGTTTACCTGCTGAAAATCAGATGGACTGTCCAGATTTCTAAAGGAATATATTCTAATGGAATATAATCACTAATGATTTGCTAATTTTTCTTTTAAGCATTTGGTTATACTTCAGGCTGTGAGAATGAAATCAAATGGAAACAGAAGTATAAGGGAGTGCAGTGAAATGACAACTGTTGCTATACTGTACTACTCCACGTGTTGAGTTTACTGTCTATGAATTTCCTGACTTAAGTTACGTATTTCAGTTATTGTGGTTTCCTCACATCATTGGTCTGAAAAGTAGAAATAAAGCATCCAGCTTTACAAGAATCGTAAGTTGCCAAATACTGCACTAACTTTTGAGTTACTTCTAGCTATCACAGATACATGCATCATTTCAAAGGCATCCTCAAGTTTTTTCTGCCTGAACTCTTCTCAACTCATTGCTAATGAAAATTACTAGAAGCACACTTATGAATGTTAATAAAATACAATATCCTGTTAAGAGCTAATCCAGTTAAATCTCCATTAGACTCTTTAATTCTATCTATTTTGTCATTCATGCAAAAGCAGATTTTACTGGCGTATCTTTTAAAATGCCTCAGGTTCATTTTGCACTCTTCCTTAGCTCAGAGCCTCAGAGTAAAGAAGGAAAAGTGCTGGTAATATAGACTGAAATGAAATATGTTTGTTTCTCTCTGCTTTTTTTTCTATATTGCGTGGCTCAAACTGCTGTGTACTTGGCACTAAATCCACATGAGAAAGTAGAGTTATATTGTGAAATGGCAGCAGTTACTGCAGCATGGTTTCAGGACAAACTCACAGCTGTCAGCTTTTGGATCAGTCAAGTGTGGAGTTAGTGCAGGGAAAATGTTTAGCCTCAAGGGGGAGAAAGCCAGCTGCCATGTCCATTAGCACCCTTTGTTGACCATCCAAGAACACCGGCAGCATCCAAGGCAGCTTTATCCCAGCTCTCTTTGCTGGAGGAAATTATTGGAAGATGCCCAGTATGTGGGCAGAGAATGGCATGGGTAAAAATAAGGGAGTGGCAGAAATGCATTTAGATCTTGAGGTATAGGTTGTTTGAATCTTTGAGTATCCTCAAGCAGAGACTTAATTTGCACCTGTCCTTTCAAAAAGAAGGGGATTAATGAAATATGACAGAAGAAAAGACAGTTAGCCCCTTTGCCTTGCATGGCGGGTACAGAAAAAACAGGGCCCTCAAAAGGATAATCAACGGAATGTGCTAATATTTGAGCCAGCACTTTCAAAATCCTCAATTAATTTTGGGGCTGAGGATATTGGGTGCTCAATCTGAGCACTCCAGCTGCACTTGAATTATCTGAGAGTGTAGATGCTTGGGATCTCCTAAAATGAGATCCCAGCTGTTTCTGGTTGATAAGTCTAAAATTAGTAATCACTTTTGACAATTTTATTTTAAATTAAAAATTAAGTGCTTTCATTTGTTATTTGTATTACATCATAGCACTTGGGAGCCCAGTCACAAATCAGGACCCTACATTATTCAGTACATACAGACAAAGAAGAAAAGATTGTCCTTGTCCCAGAGATCTTACAGGTTAACTATTAAACCATGTATAAGAAACAAAGTAAAGGGTACAAGGATACTATGAGATACCATCCATCAGCATTGTCTCAACATAATCAGGAGCCTAATCAGTGGCAACTTGTTGCTTTGTTTGTAAAAATAAATATTAAAAAAGAAAACCAAAAACAGACAAAGTTTTAAGGAAAGATTGAAAAGAAAACAATGCAGCAGCTCTTTTGGATTATCTGTCAAGCTATGCACTTCACATCCACTGAGTATACGGTGCTGCAGTTGGTATGGAAAGTTATTCTTATACCTGCAATGGATGGATGTCTCTGTGTTAGTATTTCAATACACTGCCATTTGTTCTTGTTCAAAAATTATTAATTGTTTACTCTTTTTCTGTTGCTATTCTTCCTGGGACTATAATCAACAGATGAAGCATTATTTCTGTATAATTATAGCTGTTGAATTGAATAAGAACATATCATAAAGCAAGACAGATATATTACTATTGATGTCCAGATGAATATCACCCAATGAAAATTCTCAACTTTAAGAGTTAAGAGAAGTTAAGTACTAAGCAGAAAAAGGTACAGTTGACACTGTGGTGAAAACTCACACAATAATGCAGTGCATTTGTATTTTATACCAATTTCCTCATACAACCTTAGTGTGTTTGTGTACATACAGTGTGTTTTCCTGTATTGTGTGGATGGATGAAAATAAAACATACAGGGAAATATCTGAGTACTTTGTTCTCCTTTTGTATGTGCACTGCTATTATTCCCTAACTAATTCTTATGATAAGACTGAAGCATTGTATTTCAATCTGTGAAAAATGTGCCATTGTTTAAATAAACAATGTAGAGGCAGGAATTTGTTTGAGTCATTACAGAACGATGAACACAGAGAACACAAAGAACAAAATCCCTAGCAGTAGCTTGAGTGTAGTCATGTCAAGTCTCCCTAGCATGGATGATGCATCCACAGTGCTGTAAGTACACAGTAGATAAAGAGTATTTATGTGTGTACTTATTCATGGCAGAAGGAGAAATCATATTGACAATGCAGACAAAGAATTTTTGAAGAGTTGTTTACAGTTTGCGGGAGGAAAGGAATAGTACAAAACCAAAGGATAGGAAACCTATACACTCACCATTTCTGTCAACATTTTTACTTTTTAATTCACTTTTATTTATGAGACTGAGCCAAAATCCTGAATCTGATCATCATATTTGGATGAGACTAGGAAACAGATGTGAATTTTAGCTTTCAGATATATCCTAGCTATCTGACTGGCTGTCTCCTGGTTATTTTTTATAGTTTTAATCACTTCCTCAAGTACATGACATATTCTTGATCTGGGCCACCAATATTTTTCCATCTTGGCATTAAGCGATAAGGAATTATTCCTCTGTGTAGGTGCAGGTGCAATGAAGAATTATCCTGACTGCTTATGGCTTTCTAATTCAAATGAGATAATCAGAGAAGGTTGTGTAAATCTACTAACAGCTGAGAATACCCCCAAAAATATCCACACAAACATCTTACAAGAAGTGTTCTTTCATGGACCCCAAAAGAGTATTTTTTAAATCTAGAAGTTTCCTGCAAAGCTCCATTTAAAATATTATATTTACTTCAGACTTTCTTGTCTTCTGCAGGACCCTCTAGCCCTGAAAACCTTTCTTATCCTCCTACAGTCCATATTCAGCTTGTTCTTGATTACAGTTATTTTACCACTGTAAGAATTCTACTTCCAAAAATACATATGAAAGCTTTTATTTCTGTGCTATTCAGCAGAAAATAACCACAGCATGGAGGCCACAGAAAATTGTGGATCTTGTTTCCTGCCTACTTGCATTAAACAGTAAAGAACTAAGGCCACCAAACCATTTCCATCCACCTGTGTGTGTATCTCCTCTGGAGACCTGATATTGAGCTTTCTATCTCTAATAAGCCCTTCCACTTGATTTACAAAGGCTGGTCATCTCCACACTCCAAAACAATATTTTGTCTAATTACTTAGGCAAAACCAGACTGAATGTCTTTCACAGTCACTTCCAGTGAGGGGCTTGTCCTGTTGGAAGGAAAGAAAAAAAAAAGAAGAAGAAGAAAAAAGCAGTTCTGGCTTTAAATTCCTTGCTTTCACAAGCAAGATGGCAACAATAATTTAAAAATAATTCTCTTCTAGATTATCAAGGCTTTGCTTGCAGTCATAGATAGTAAGCCTTGAGCCAATCTTAAAATATTTCTAAGATCATTTACCAATACCATTTGATTTGGTCAGTTCCCCAGAATTTCGAGAGGAGATACTAACCCTGGTTGTTCTCCATTCATGGAGAAGGGGACAGTGATTACGTACAATATTAAACTGCCAAAAGGGCACGTTTATTTATTTGATCTTTTTTTCTTTTTCCTTCAGGAATTAGTATTTCTAGAATTATCTTTAGCTGGTGAATCAAGGAGGGGTACTGTTACAGAGTCTGTCAGGAGGGCTGAAAGGAGACATTCTGCATCCTTGACTTCCAGGGAGTGGTTGTTACTAGTTCAAAATAAAACAAGTGTTAACAACAGGACAATGTATCAATAGTTAGATATAACTTTAGTGAAAATTCTTTTCAATTAGGTGATTGGACTGTTTAATTTTGGGTACACTTTAATGGAATTAGACTTAAATATTTATTGTGAAGGTGCTGTTAATATAACAAATGAAAAGAGAATAAAATGGCATGAAAATGTTGCCATGCTTGTAATAATTAATGTTTTTATAAAGTAGTAAGTGGGGTTTTTTTTTTTTTTTTTTTTTTGGCCATTCAACCAGCCCTAACAGCAAACCTATCTCTTTTAAACTTTTTAAAATACCGACATTTTGCAGCAGTAAAATGAAAGTGGTATTTTTCTCTATGGAGTTTAATTTTCAGCAATTTTATAATAATGGATGAACGTGTTCCCTCAGCATGGATCTTAATCATCATTGAAGCCCAGTTTTAAGAGTGCAAGCTTGATTTGTGTCGTTTACATCTCTTAATATGTAAAGACATTTTGTGAAAGATCTTTTTTTTTTTTTTCTACTTGCATCATTTTGAACTGTTCCCAATTAGTCACCTTCGGAGCATGTTAAAGACTTCCCCTTGTTCCACAGCTGTTTACCAGCGTTTCCAGAAAGTTAATATACTCACCAGCCTTACTCCAGTTCAGCAATGCTTCCCCAGCCATCACAGTCCTTTCACAACACGTTCACTGGTCTGTGTTTCACAAATCAACGTAGGCACCACGATAATGCGGAGGATATGATGAATGAGGCTTTCCCTGGCCTCCACTTTTCTGCATGCTTTGTTCATCATTTTGATGGAGTTAGTTAGATGCGTGAATTTATGTCACAAAAGTCATGTAATTTGACTGCTAGATCTGTGCACAGAGATAGGTCTTTATCTAATTACTCCTGTATAAGAGGAATGACTTATTTTTATGAATCGTGTATTTTGGAAATCCATTCAGTCTGGGTTTAAAGATCTTAGGAAATGAGAATGTACAAATTCACTTGGTAGTTCTTTCCAATGATCAATTGATGTTAATGTAACATGTCATTGGATTAGAAAAAGAAAAAAAGATTCTGACATGACTATAATAGGAAAATTCTCAGCTTCAGAAAGGATAGATATTTCATTGTGTTTAATTTTCCTTTCATTTATGAGTTACTGGAAATTTGCTGATAAACTGAATAGGAATTGGAACAGGTTCTAGTAGCTCAAGTATTTAAAGAATAATGAAGTCCGTTAACTATTCTGTTTACTATCTAAATAACATTAGAACAAGGTGGCTGTGGATTTTTTTTTTCTTTTTTGTTATTTTATTTCTGGGTTCAGGGTTTTGGGTTTTTTCATTTTTGTTCTCTGTAATAGGAGTGATAGAACTAAGTGATACCTGTGGGGGTTTTGTGTATTTTTTTACGATCTTGTAGACATGTTTTCAATACAAGGATGCACATATACTCCAACACAAGATGCATATTTAGGAAACTGCAGTTGCCGCAGAGTGGAGTCCTCTGAGATTTCAAAATCTAAAAGTGGGGTGTTTCAAGTAATGCTTAGGTTTTGAACTAGGTTTTTGCACAGGATAAATTTCACTGCCAGAGATGTGGAACTCCAGGTGGAACTCTGGTGTACATCTAGGAGTGCTTAATAAATAAAATAAAAAATCTTTATTGTGTCATTCATAATTTGAAAAAAAACCACCACAGTGTCAGAAGAGTTTATTGCCTTAAATTTGATGATGCCTTCCTTACGGACTGTTAATTTTTCCATTTGAATGAAAAAATATCATGTATTCCCCCAACTCAAAACTTGTGAGACCAAGCAATTTTGTGGATATTCTTCATCTTCTCATCTTTTAATAATTTTCTTGCTGCTGTGGAGGAGATGGTAATAAAATGGGCAAAACATCATGGGGAAAGCATATAAAATTTCAAATGGTGATAGAAAATCCCTGAGGAAAAATATTTCCATCACAAAGTGTTCTCTTTTCAAGGGATCTTTGAAGTCTGTCATAGGACTCCACATTCAAAAATCTTCCTGCTTTGTTTCTTTTTTAAATTAATCATTTGAACATTTTTGGGGGCTTCAAATGTTTACTGGGTGATTATTAAGACACTGAAGTACTGAAGAAGACTCATGAGGCTACATATTCACCCTCACAGCCTTTTTATATTTTATTTTGACAAACTATCAATTGGAATTTTTAATTCAAACTATTCTCAAATGTTACAGCATTTTTACACAGTATATTATCAAAGTATCAAGTCCTTTGATAAGGGTAATTAAACATGCCAACTTTGTTTCCATAGCCCTAAGTCTGCAATTGCTTAGTCTTTCATTATGTTACATGATTTACTTCAGCTCGCTCTATTTATTTACAGCTAAGCCAATGGCAATGCTCCATCCAGTTCTAAATGGTGGTATATTTATCATCAGAGTTAATGATAAAGAATTATTTTGGAATAGATAATAAAACAATGGACATTAGAAAGTGCAATCACAGAGAAATAAATGTCATTTTTACATTGATTATTGATGAGAGTTGTCTGAATAGAACAAGAGTTTTATATGTGCCCTTTATTTGGGAAGACAGAAGAAGAAATAAAAAGGGCATCCTTATTTCTCAGAAAAAAATATTTTAATGGGTTATATGAAATAAGAAATTTTTTTAAAAATTAAATGTGATATGGACTTTGTGGATTTTCGTGTAGTTTAGATGTAGGTTTTGTGAGGTTTTACAAACCCATACCTGCCACATAGTAAGTGTCATGACCTTCATCTCCTAACAGAACCTGAAAATGCCAGCCCAAGGAAATACTTGCTCTTGCCTGGTCTCCACTGTTGAAGCTGGAAACCTACTGCAAGTTGTGGCCATCCTGCAGAGCGCTTCTGCACCTAGTATGAACATTTGACTGTGGGAGAAAAATCACATTTCAAGTATTCTTCACCACTGGTAATAAGAGTATATCTCTGTTTTGAAAAAAATTATACTTAGAATTAGAACCCAGTGTTATGCTAGTGGGATCATTTTCCTTGTCCTCAAGTTGGCACTGAGTAAGGTGGTTTTCTTCTTTTTCTAGCCAGGGAATGAAAAGGAAATCTCTGATATTCTATAATTGTCTTGGTTTCACAACATAATATCTGCTTTGTGACACGTATGCTGGCCGATCCTTTTTATTTTCTTTGTCTTTGTCTGACAGTGCTGGAATTTCCCACAGTTGTGCCCTTGATTTTGTCATTGGAATACATCCTAGCAGAAATTTCAATTCACAGAGCAAGGTCCTCTTTGTTTTAGATTTGTGTAAAAGATAACAAATTAAAAGTATTTTAATAAAGGCAGTAGTGATAGCTCAGGAATAAGGTTTAGACTTAATGTCTGTGCCAGAGAGTACATTAACTCTAGTCAAAAATAAAAGCATGTGAAATGGCATAGTACTGACATGAGCTGATTATGATAATGCCTTAGTAGAAATTTTTGAAAATCAGATACTATAAAAATATACCATTAACTTTATGTTAATAAAATATTTTGCTTGATGCCTTTTAAATTATTCATTTGAAGTAGTCTAAAAATATAAAAGAACTCTTATTATCATTCAATTTACATGATTACTTTAAGTTCACTTTTTTGGTTTAACATAAACAGAGTATAAAATTCCCATCAAGCTTTTGGATATTTAAAATGTATCATTTTTATGCAAAAATTGGAGCCTGTTAGGATGTTAAGGTTGTCATTAGTATAAATATAACTTCAATTTTTGATTTGAAACTATTTTACACATAGAAATTACTGCGTTTGCTGATTTGACTCATTATTTCTGCTTTGATTATTCATGTGCTCTTTTGAAAAACACAGTTTTAAAAAATAAAAGCTAAAAAGTTCCATAAATTGACTTAAAATATTATTATGAGCATTTCTTGTAAGTAACGCAGGAATCAAGGTAGCCATGGAAGGAGACGTTTGGCTTATTGAATATGTGAGTTGTTATTTTTCAAGTAAGCTGAGCTTTACATGAACAGTGGCATTAATCCAAGTATGAGTAAGGCACTTTAGGACTCCCCAAAGCAATTAAAGTGAAGCAGGTATCTTTTCCTGAGATGGAAGCCTCCATCAGCCCTCGCAGGGAGGCTGAGCAACCTCACTGCGTTATTTG
Organism: Fulmarus glacialis; assembly: GCF_000690835.1. Lineage (NCBI taxonomy): Eukaryota > Metazoa > Chordata > Aves > Procellariiformes > Procellariidae > Fulmarus > Fulmarus glacialis. The sequence continues at coordinate 86,380 of NW_009200493.1, forward strand.
CCGGTGGCTGAAATTTGGAGAATGTGTTACCTGATCCTCTGCTGTCTCTGGTCACGCGAGATGACAGATTCGTACAACTTTCTGACCTTTATGACTACTGTTGTTTCCCAGAAGTAGTGGCAACTTCTAGAGCCTCAGATGATTTTTTTGTTTTCCCTCATCTATTACTGTTTGACTGTAAAGTCTATTTCCTTTGGCTGTAAAGGTGGTTTTAACAGTGCAGACTTGTTGTCAGATTTTTGAGTCTGATTCAGCTGTCTTCATGAACACTCAGTCACTTTAATAGCATGGCCCACCCGGAGTCTCCACCTCAGTGCCACATCTAAACGTATACCTGAAGCGAGCCACCCAGCTCAGCAAGCTCTACCCAGTGCCCAAGTACTCTGTGTCAACTGAGCCCAAAACTGTGGAAAAAGGACGGTGGTTGCAAAGGTCAACTCTCAGCACTTAGTTTTATGGTGATGAAGGGAATTTTATTTGGGACTTCCTATGGAGAGCTGTGTGCACAAAGGATTGCAAGACTGGGGAGATAAACCTTGGCAACTGGAATAAGGCCACAAAATGAATAAGCCAGCTTTTCAGTCATTCACAAGGGATATGGCCTGAAATAAAGTCAGCTCTGGATTGCCATCAGCCAGCATATGCAGGGGATTCTCACAGCTGCTGTGCTCAAGCCTTGTTTGTTGTAGGAGGTCACAGAAAATAGATGGTTTCGTTTCTTATTTCTAAGAGTCATCTCCATTTTCTGTGCTATAGACTTAATCCACACCAAAGCCACTCTGGCTGAGAAACATTAGACAATGTTATTTCCCTTTGATTAGCACTTTTTCCCAAATGGTTGTTTAATCTCCATATCTAGGTTAATTTGAAATAGCAACTGAGAACACAGAGACTTCCAAGAAGGAAGGAAATATATTGTACTGCTTTGCTAAAAAATGAGCTTGACAAAGTAAAAGCATTTGGATGTGGTGTTTGGTATTAAAAAACACTTTCCATGGCTGATACCATTTGCATGAATGCCATATTGTCTTAAGCTCTCTTTCTAGAGTTACTGTGAAAACGGAAGAAAGTTAATATGATGGGAGTTTTGCAGGTGGTCATAGAGTCTAATATTAGGAATTCAACTGATGTTCCCAAGATAGGCAGCTTGTGTCATTGGCTATCTGTATACTCAGGGGTGGGAGGGGAAGATGATTTTTGAAGTAATTCAGGGCATCTGAAAAAAAGTAAAGTCATCTCTAAGTTAAGGCTCTTTCACCCTTTTTAATTGCTGTACAGAGGGCCTAATTGTTAATTTAGGTGTTTCTATTGGATATAAGACTAGGTAGTATAAATATTCCTCCCTCCCCTTGTTGCAGTTTAGCCAGGAAGCACAATTAAACCAGCCGATTTTTAGAGCGTCTTTGAATGATGCCCTTAGAGGTTTTTAGTGAAAGAGAACTTCCTTTGTTTGACAGAAAATTCATTGCATAAAAACACTTAAACCCCAAAGATTTCATGAACATGGGTGCTGTAATGTAATAATCCATGTCTTTAAAGCTTTTGTTACCTTCAGGAGCTTGTAGAGTACAGAAAAAGCCAATAAGCATTGCAGATTATCCTGTGTATTTTCTGTGTAATTATATCATTGTGTTTCTCTAGTTTAAGTTGGTAAATGGCTGCTGGGTTTGATGACATCCCGTACCTCAAAGGTGTCAGCTACTACAACGCAACTTAATTTAGAACTGCAAGGTTTAGAGAAAGTTCTTCCCCTAACTTGTAATACCAGAAGCCCTAGTAAAGGTATTTTTTTTCTAGGTACCATTATGTAGGCATCCAGGTAAGGAACTGTCAGTCAAGTGATTGGTAGATGCATTTTTTCGTTTCCCCAGATATTCAGCCTGAACTACAGAATATAAAAGCAATCTTCGTTGGCATCCTAACAAACAAATGTATTGTATTATATAGAAATATCACTAAAACTTGTTATCTGATTGCATTTTTGAAGATTTAACATAACCAAAGCATTGGGGATTTGAAAAGATTTGATAGAGATATAATAATTAATCATTTTTCACTAGTTGGCAGTTTGGCATGACTATGTTTTTGGCATTCTTGAGATCCATAGCTTCATACGCAGTGTGGACATTAGTGTGTCACAGTAACGAGAAGGCAAAGTATGTTTGGTACCTGAAGCAGTAATTACTCACAAGAAGTTACAGACAGAGAAAATGTGGCCTAAAACCTCTTCCAGGTAGTAATTCCTAACAGAAGGGTTAGAAGCCAGTTTGTGTAATATATGAGGCTCTGAAACTGATGAAGCCTATGGGGATGTTTTCTTTCTTTAAACTGGTAAGTCATCTTGTGATGCATAGTATCAGGTCATGTCAAACAAACAGGTGACGTGACAAAATGTCGATCAGTTCAGAAGTGTAAAACAAAGTGGTTTTCTTAAATTGCCTTTTGTTTAACTTTGTTAAAAGTAGTGATACAGAGAAAAAGAGCCTCCATTATTCAGTCTTTTCTATAGAATCAGACTAATTTTTTGTGTAATGCAATTCAGGATAGAGCTATTAGCTGCTTCCATAATTGTAGAAATTGCTTGAAATGTGACTGTGCTACTTGCAGCCATAAAATCAACTTAGAGATGACTGATTAATAGATACGTAACAGATGTCTGTTGAATCGGCTGAGGAGAAGTGCTGTGACCTACCAAGCATGCATCAATATAGCTGTCCTTTCTCACAAAATAACATACACCCTTTCAAAATGTACATGTCAGGAAGAGATAGGGAGTACAACTCTTTCGTCTCCTAAATACATCTGTACTCTTCATTTACAAATGTCGGGTTTCGGTGAAGGGTGTGCCACAAAACTCTCTTCCCTCTGAGTTCATCAGTGTCTGTCATTGAGTCGGTGTGTGCCCCTGGGACCTCCTGGGTAGCCTGTGTTACTAAATTGACTGAGGAGACAATTTGCCCAAATTAGTTAACTTTTCTGAAGAACTAATTATGATAGATCTTCAGGGGTTCCAGGGCAGGTGCAGTCTGCGGAGTCAGAAATGCAATGCACAGGTCAATGATAAACCTGTCCTCTCCCAGCAGTTGGAGTGGACCACTTTCTGGACAGCAGTTACTCCCTCCTCACCAAAAAACAGGGAAACTTGGGAGCCTTTCACAGTTCTGACTCTTACATGTTCATTATGAGGAGCGGCTTATGAGGAGTCTTATGAGGAGCGGCTGAGGGAACTGGGGCTGTTTAGCCTGGAGAAGAGGAGGCTGAGGGGAGACCTCATCGCGCTCTACAACTTCCTGAAAGGAGGTTGTAGCGAGGTGGGGGTTGGTCTCTTCTCCCAAGTAACCAGCGATAGGACGAGAGGAAATGGCCTCAAGTTGCGCCAGGGGAGGTTTAGACTGGACATTAGGAAAAATTTCGTCATCGAAAGGGTTGTCAAGCCTTGGAACAGGCTGCCCAGGGAAGTGGTTGGGTCACCATCCTTGGAGGTATTTAAAAGACGTGTAGATGAGGCACTTAAGGACATGGTTTAGGGATGGACTTGGCAGTGCTAGGTTAACAGTTGGACTCGATGATCTTAAAGGTCTTTTCCAACCTAAATGATTCTATGATTATTCCCTGCGATACCAGTTTGGATCCATCAGCAATTCTAAAAAAATCTGACATCATTAGAAAAATAAAAATCTTCAGCAAAGGAATTCCATACCTATTTCCACATTCCATTTTTATCTTGCATTGTACAAATGTCTTAGCTGAAAGTCCAAGATGCTGAATTTGGCACCTGTGCACTTATGCACTGTCTCATACGATACACAGCCTTACTAGCTGGAGACAAAGCAGGATGTTATGCAACGAAAGTGTTTTTACTTTGTGCATTAGTTTCCAGCTTTAGGGTTTTTTTAAAGTTTAGTTTACTTTCCTTTTTAGCTTTAGTTTCTTTGTTACTTTATTCTCCTTTTCTTTTGGTCAGCTCTCAGAAGACTCATACGCCAAGGTGTGAAATGCTCTGCATTGTTTTGCAGCAGCATTTGTCTCTCTGGGAGGAGTAGGAGTTTGTTTCACTGGCGACTATGAAATCACCACTGGGTCTGTCATGTGGTTAAGCTGCAGATGGTTTGCATGAGTTGCTTGTTTCAGCTGCATGAAATGTCCTTCTGGAATATATGCACTATCAGTCACATGAAAACAAAATGATGTTTTACTTTTCTGTGACATTAATCCTCACTAGCCATAGGTTTAGTTGTACAGTTCAGCTGCTTCTTCAGGTGAGGGAAGGAAGATGCACCGGTGGGATGCAGTAGTAAGCTGTAATGAACCTTTCACAGGCATCATCCAGCCTGGTTTAACCTCAGGAGATACCATTGCTGATAGTCAGGGGTGGATGGGAAAGAAAATCCTCACACAGAAGTTTATGTCAAGTATCATATCAGAAAGGAAACTTTTTTCCCCTCAATGGACTGCCAATACAAAAAGGTTTCAAATAAATATAATAAATAGTTTTCTCCTTTACAGTAATTTTTAGAAGATACACTCTCTATTTCAGAAGAGTATATATAAACCAGAGGCTGTGGCAGTCAAGCTGCTTTTCCTCAACAATGTAACATTTTTATATGCAGCCATGCTTGATGTGAAAGCCACAGGCAATGCTGCAGCTTCTTGGTGATGGTTTGTCACTCATCTAGTTTCCCTGGCACAATTTATGTAGCTGCAAATACAAATTCTTGTCATGCCGCTAGATATTTTAAATGTCAAAAAACTCTCATTACCCTGTACAAGAGTAGAGGCTTACAATGCTTGCATGCCCGCTATAGTTAAGAAAGAGATTACAGATCAGCTGAAATTATAGTAATATTTCACATAGAAAATACTGAATACACTGAGGAGGAGAGGTTATTGTCTTTATGAATTTAAGGCTCATGAAAGGTCTTCAGTTATCACAGCTGAAGTTTCATATCTAATTATTGTTAACCTAAGAAACCAGCACGTGGTGGTTAAAGACAGCAGGGCAATGTTTTCAAAAAGTGTGTTCATCATTTGGGTACTGAAAGAAATGGCCACACTTTCAAATATTCTCATTATGTGAGATATTGACCGCTTTCGAATGTCTGGATAAAGGTGGCAGGAGGGGAAATCTTGAGTGCTGAATCCTTCTGAAAATCTCCCATTTACTCTTATCAAACTTAAAAAATCCCAAATTATATGATTTTGTTACTCATATTCATTATTTAGCTGGCTCATAGATTTTTAAATGAATGTATTTTATACTATTTTACAAATGCTGAATGATATTTTAGATTCCAGAGACTGATACTGTAACTGAATATTAGGATCCCATTAAAATGGGATGTTTAATTTGACATAACATGCATGGATTGTCTGAACAGTAGGACAGAAGGCTAGACTGGTCAGCCTCTGGGTAAATAAGATCATAAAGAAACTACAAACATCTCTGAGGTGAATAGGACTTTGATATGTCAATCTCAAGCTGTAGATGAGATGCAGAAGTCTATTACTAAAGAGTTGTTTTCATGAAAAAGAAGCAGCTTTGGTGTGAAAAACTGGAAGCCAGCATTGTTGTAATAGCTGGCTTTCCTACCGTAAAAAAGTTTACTTTCATCTTGTGGCACAATGCTCAAATTGTAAGACTGAGAGTCACATTTGCTCCTTGGATTCTCATGCAGGACCCAAGGTATCGGTTGTCTGTGTTAGAAGACAAACCGTGGTCAGTTGTCAGACCTCTGTGATGTTCTGGTGAGAGGATATGAAACCATAGGCTGTAACAAATTAGAAGATATGAATGTTGCATCTTCCCTATTTCCTCTTTCTCTACTTGAAAGACAAAGTTACAAATTAAATAGAAAAAAGAGAACCTCTGCATTTTCTTGTTAAGTAAAAGTTCCTGACTTGACCTCTTTAGTTTGTGAAAGGGGCGTGGGGGGGCGGAAGTCACTTTGAAGTGTTAAGCTTTGTCTTCCTGGGGAGTAACTATATGTAAAGGCAGAGCTGTGATATTGGCTTGCCGAGTGTCACGCCACCTGCTCTCCATGTAAGTGACCTTGGGATTGTAACACAGTCACACAGCAGTAGTCTGACGCTTCAAGTCTGAAACTGTTTGCCAGTGGCAGCTTTATTTTATTTGTGTGGAAATTGCTCAGCTCTGACATTTATAGCATGATTGTTGCTCTGCTCAGATCCTTCTCTGATCTATTGATCTGTGCTTTCTTTTCTACCGACAAAGTATTCCGTACTCATTTATAAATCCTTGAAATTAGCAAAAGTCATCACCATAATATTTTTATAAAAATCGGACATTCACAAATTGCTGAAAGGTCATGATGCCAGTAGGAAAAAATGTGACCCAATCCCCAATCTTAGCAGCATTCATCCCAAAGCAGAAGTACCTTGTATACAAGCTTACAGTACGGGCTCACATTCTGAATTTTTGTTTTCCCCTTTCATTAGCAGGACTGGAAAAGTAGCCAGGTTTGGGAAAGAGCTGTCTTGCACAGTACTGGAGAATGCAGCTTTTGATTCCATCCCACACTCTTCTGGGTGTGAAATATGAGAAGCTGAAACTATCCCACTTTAGCTGTGTTCAGCTGGTAAAGAGTCTCCTGTGCTGTACTACCACTAAGCTCAGTGTAGGTAGGTCTGTCCTGAGGAAGAGTCCCTGTACGTCCCTCTTCTGCACCAGACAGAAATGTAGAAAAACAGATCATGTAGAAATTAAACCAGCAGTTTGTATGTCTAAAATAGTTGTATATAATGTTAAATATAACAGTAAATCCAAAATAGTTTTTTAATTGATAAAATAATTGATTAATAATTGCTTGCGGAAGTTGAGTCAAATGCAGACCAAGTTGGCAGTGGCTAAAATTTTCTAATTTGAGCACTCAAAATGTTTAATGGCAACTTGAAATTGGTTTGGGAGCTATAGTCCATGTCTCAGTTGATACATGTCTATATTACTAATCATAATGACATATATTTTTTCATATTTGCCAAGAATAGAACCAGAAAAGCACTCAACAGTGAGTTTCTAACTCACATACATTATCCTTTCACTTCATTTGGAGAAGTGAAATTTCTCACTCATAAGAGACCAGGCTGTTGGGACTTACAAAATCTGCACTAATCATGACAATAACATACTGTGCAATCCACAGAAAAATATTTTGCCAAAAGCTTCACTAGCAAAAAGAGATTTGCTTCATTTATAAAGTTTCAGACCTAAGACACTACTAATGTTCTCTTAAGAAAAGAGAAGAGAAGGGATCCTGTTTGAAATACAACATGGATTTCTTCAAACAACATGGAGGGTTAAAACAGTAGGAGAAAAGAGAAGTTTTACAGGAACTGTTTACTTATTAACCAAGGCACATAGCCTGACTCGTGTACTCTGGAAATAGATCAGACATGCTGGCAAAAGATCAGGGATCATATAGAAGCTTAATATGATTTGCCATTTCTGTATAGGGTTCTGTCTCATAACTATTGAGAAGTAGTCATTGATTGCTGTCATAAAGGAAAAGAACAGCCACTCCCCATGAAGCACAAATTAACAGTAATATGCAGAAAATATTGGAATTCATGTTGGATGCCAACAAGTAAGAATAACAAAAAAGCATGACTGCATGAATAAGAACTTCCTATTGCTCTTTAAATAACAGTTTTAGAGCAATTTGGAACTGAGTTAGTGTACTGACAAATGCTTCCTGGAAATAGTCAAAATTGTTAAGGTTTTTGTGTTGTTGTTTAAACATGTCTGAATGTTAAGGATAGAATGTATATACAAGGAGAAGAATAATTCAAGAATTCGTGTACAGAAAAAAAGAAAAAAAAAATTCGGAAACTAGTGCTAAAGAGAGAAAAACTCATGAGACAGATTGAAAATTTAGCATTTACCATTTCTCCTAGGAACTTACCATTATTTCCAGCTGGTGTTTTTATTAAAGGCTTTGCACAATGCAAAACATTGGGAAAACTTGCAACGTATTTTCCCACTGTTTGTTCCTCCTAATTTAGTTGTTCAGTCATAAACAGAAAAGGATGCATAACATTTCTTCATACTTTCTTATATCTTAGATGTAAGAAAAAATTGATGATTGGACAAATTCTCATAGAATTTCTATCTTCCACCCTTATTTCCAGAGGATCAATAAAACTAAAGAAATAAAAGAATGCAGTGGCTACTATAATAGGTAATAAAAAGACTTGTGATTTTCAGTGACTTATTCATTGCATCAGTGACTGTCAAGTGTCAGGTGCATAACGATTTCTCTCTTTCTCAGACTAATATCCACAATCAACAGTTGGTGTTTGTGGAAGGATTATACAGTTTGCAGATCCAGCAAAACAAGACTGTAGACATTCCTAATCTGGTTCGACAAATGCCATTATATCTTAAAAAGTCAAGCCCAGGATGAGCTTCACCTGGTGCACCTTGGTCTGGGGCATGCTCACGGACCCCAGCTGTCTGCATTCAGTAATATCACAAATGCTTCCTCTGTCACATTTTCATGTCATGTTTTTGTACATAGCTTGTCATGAATGAGGTGGATGGATCTCACGTGAGTGTTGGATGTTATCCATCCCTTTGGATAATCCAAGTTATCCTGCCACCTTTATTGTCTTAGATTCTTGTGCACTAGTTGTAGTACTGTGGTGCCTGCAGTCCGTTCTGCTGTCATTGGAATAGATGTTTTGTTTGGATGTAAAGTATTCTAAAAGGTATTTTCATCACCTTGGAGTGAATGTGGTGGGTCCATCCCTTGCTGGAGAAGGAAGGCCTTTTATAATAACATTAGAAGACGTAACTGTCATTTGAATAAATTCTTAAATAAAAACATTTGAAATTACACTTTGTGTCAGCTACAAAATACTTCCTCGGCTCTTAATGTTGAAGTTCAGCTGCAAATGGCATTGTCATTTTTTCAGAGAAGATCCTCATTCGTCCAGAAAGAATATGTATTAATTTTTAAAGTCATATTTACAAGTAACCTACATAAGACCTGCTGATGTCTTGAATTTTCATAAGGCATTCTTTTATTAATTACAGATTCATAAAATGTCTCAATAATTGTAGCTTGGGTATTTGAATGTATCATGGCTACTCCTGGTGTACACGGTGGTGTACACTCATGGTGCAATGCATTTTCCATTACAAATAAGATTCTGCTTATAAGGCCTGTCCCCCAGTAAACTGTCATAAACAGGATTGTCTTCATTTGAAAGACATTCAGCTTCAAAACAAAATGGAGATGGAGGCCTGCTTGCTTTTCCTTTTTTTTTTTCTTTTTTTAACTGTGACAAAATTTCTTATGATTTGTTCTTCATCCATTCCTAATGCACTTTAGTATTTTAATTTATTTAAGGCTCCTAAAAATACTGAATTGCACAATATTTAGAATTTTTAGCTGAATACAGTGAGCAGAAGTCTCTACTTGAATATGTAACTGAATATATACTGCTAAAACTGTAGCACTCAGATGAGTGTAATAGCCAAAAATTACTTGTGCTGTTACAGTTCATAAAGTCTTGGTCATCTGATGAGGAAACCTTCATCATGAACTTAATACAAGTGGAATCTAAGCTATTTGACATTACCAGTCCCTTAAATGCACTTTAAAGAAGCATATGTTTCTTTAACTGTCTTATAACCTGTATCAGAATTGAATAGCTACACTCATGTATGTTCAATTTCTGCTTAGTATTTTCACTCAATATATTTGAATGTGGTTTATATACATAGTAAATAAACTGTTTATCATTTATATTCCTTTTGAAGGTTTTTTTTTTTTACAATTTGAAACTCATTCTTAAGTATGTTGAGGAAGAAAACGTACATAATATGAACAGTTACTTCAGTTGCGTATGCTATTGTCATCTACTTGCATGCAAGTTAATTTGCAAGAGTAGTTTAATTGATAATTGAACTTACTTAAACAGATGTACATATGCTGTGTGTATGTCATAAAAAAAATGAAAGTCCTCATTCCAGTTCTTGGAACACTGAATGTGTAAATCTTCCGTCTGATTCAGATGGCCCAATTTTTCACATGCAAAGATTCATCAGAAACCTCATGAAATCCTTAAGTTCCTCTGTAAAATGTCACAAATTAATTTTCTTATTGTAAAAATTACTGATCCAAATCAGAATCTCAGATATTTATCCTTAATAAAAGGACACTAAAAAATTCAGATTATTAAAATATTGTGACTTTTTGGGGGAGAGAGTGATTATCTTTATGAGGAAAAGCAGAAAAACTATCCACTGCCTCCATATTGAGTTTACAGATTCTTTTTCTTAAGACGAAATATCCTTCTCTCTTAAGAAAAAAGATAATTTGTCTAAAAAATGGAGGAAAGAAAGAAAACAGTCAAAAAACCCAGCTATTGTTATATGGGTAGTTAGAGAGATGGGATCAAACTCCTACGAGTTCCAGAATTTTTATTAAATCTGCTAATGTCTTCTCTATTTAGATGCATATAAAATAAGCAACACATCGAATTTAATTTATATATGTAATTGGTGATCTGATAAAACCTGTAGCCCTTATGCCAAATTTATACGCATTATTCCCCCTTTTATAATTATACTGATATTCTCCAGTGTGAGAGAAACACAATAGGAACTCTCATATTATTAAAAAAAAAAAAACAACCTATCAAATTTGTAGAACAATTATTCACTGTAGTTGCCTGTAATCTTCCGAATCTTTTTTCTTTGTGTGTAGATACTTTCTTATAAGGACATTAATAAAGAATAAATCTAAACAAGATAAGAAGAGAAAATTGGAAGCCTTCTCAATACATTTTCTTCCCCACAGCAAAGCAGGAATTACAAAATAATTTTGTTTTTTTTCCAGTTCTTTGCTGCTGCCCAGCCAACACCTGAGGGATCACGAACAAACCTGGGAGTAAGTAATTAAAATACAAAGCTTCAGCATTCAGATAGTTTTTACGCTTTCTTTTGCTTCCAACTAGCACGGAATTTTCCAGACAAGCTTTTAATTAACAGGTGAGTTCAACTGATATGTGAGTTTTCTGCAAATGGAAAGGATATCAGTGAGAAGTATGGGAGGACTCTTTCATACTCACAGTTTAAGACCATTATTTTATTTGCACATTGATGTTTTTGTTGAATCCATTTTCTTTAGTGAATAAATAGAACAGAAGGTACAGATATTGGAAAGAGCTGAGGAAGAGTTCACCAGAATGATGGCTATCTTTCATAGCACCTCCTAGCACGAAACTCTACCTCAACTATACCTGACAGAGATTAGCCTGCTGTCTCTATTAAAAAATAAGTGATGGAAAAATTCATAGGCACCGTAAGCAATCTGTTGTGCTTAAATAAACTTTATGTGATTTCATTAGGTTGGGACTAATTTCACCTAACTTTGCCATCTAAAATAGAGGTGTCAACTGGACTTGTATTCCAGTAAGCGGAGAGTCAGAAGCGTTGTTGAACCCACCTTGAAATGAGAAGAGTCACCTTCTGTAGGTGGCTAAAAGCCTGGCTTCAAAATGCCTTAATTTAGACAACAGAAATTAATTCCCTAATGTTTAACATGAATCTTCCTTGCTGCACTTTAAGACTGTTGGGTTGTTTGGTGATTTGGGGTTTTTTTTTTGCTTACCAGTGGTATGGAATTGTAAGTGTGGGTTGGGTTTTTTGGGGCTTTTAAAATGATTTCTGAAAGCAGACCAAAATATTGTGAAATCTGATAATGTACTCTTTGTTACAAAGTCAGCTATTTTAAGAGACTAAGTCATGCTGTGAGTTAGAGAAGGTATTTTGTGAGTTAGAGAAGCAACCAGCCAAAGAGTTTCTTGTGATTAAGATAGCAGTAGGACAGCACACACGTTTTTTCATGGAAAGATTGACTTCCTCCTCCATCATTACTGCTGTAGCTCCGTATGAGTCTGGTGGGAGAGTTGGGGAGAAAACAATGGTGCAGTGTAGTTAACAGGCTCTTGACAGAGTTCCATATTTTCATCTCGCTGCCACCCTTTTTGAGTATTTGTTGCCATATTTATTTGGCTCGGTATACCTACGTGTATAAGCAAGTGATTTCTACCTTGAGCAAGAGTGACCTAATTGGGCATTTAATATAAAATTGTCTTGTAATTGGATTGTGCCAGCTCCTACAAGAATATTTATAAATTCTTGCATTCATATGATGCTCAGCTTTTCTCTGAGAGTATTTGATCTGTCTTTGTGAAATATGATCTTTCAAGGAAGAAAAATGTGGAGATTATTGTTTAAAAAAAAAAAGTGTTTTTCAATGAGGTACATTTTTCATAATAAACATTAAAATGACTCCAGCCTTTCAAATAATTTTTAGAATTTTCCACCTTATGAGCATTATATAATTCCTTGCAGGTAGACCTAAGGCTATGGGTAAATATGACATTTATTGCATTTGTAAGGAAAGACCAAGCAGTTTTCTGCTGCAGAAAATACCAGGTATACGTTTTTGGAAAAATACCAAGCTGTCTTTCCAAAGGTATGGGTGTCCCGTACACACTTCATCCCTCCTTTCTACACAGGCACTGAAAATGAATAGTCTTTCCTGGGGGCTTTCTGATGTGATGGAAAGAGGAGGCAACTTTTCCCTGTGTATGTTAATCAGTAGGGGGCAATGTCTCATATACAGCCCACTTAGGCTCTCCTGGTATCATATTATTCTTGCTGTAGGGTAGACTTTGTGTTGATTGCACTTGGCGTACTGTAGCTTTGCTGGTTATGTTTGACAGTGAGGCAGGGGTTTTTGTTTCTTTTAGTTTTTTTTTTAGTGTACAGTTGTATCTATGGATTTCTTGGAGTAAGCAAAGGTGAGAATTATGTTAATTTCCATGTAAGACCTCTGAAAGGTAGGTCTAGGATGTTGCCTTTCTGTCTTGATGGCTTTCTTTTGTTTGGTATCAATTACATTTATTTTTCTCCTGTTCAACATGTATAACGTGCTGCTCAAAGAGATTCTTTTTTAAAAAAAAAAAAAGCAAACTGGGAGGAAGATGGCTGTGCAATGTAATACGCTGATGCTACTTAACTCTATTTCTCAACATATGAAAACCTGCCTGCTTCATGAAAAAAACAACTCATTTAATTAGGCCCTCACTTCCATGAATCCCATAGTCCAAATGTATCCTCTTGTCAAATGGGCTTGCCTTTATAACCTTGCAATCCATCATGGCCATGTTAGAGGAAGGGAAGTTCTAGCTAGAGGATCATTTGTTCTCCAATCCTAGTGCCTACTAAACCAACTTCCATCTTTTTCATTTGCTACGTGTATTTATTTCTTTAGAATTAAACATGAGCAATGATCCCTACAACAAAGCTGTACATGTATAATTAGTGTTGTATACGAGTACATAAACTTAAAAAATTGAGGTTCAGATAGGAACTTGAGAACTCAGCTACCCAGCTAATTACCAAAATGCTTGTCTCCATGCACTGACCAGCTAGGGAACATGCCTCTTCTTTCTTCTGAAACAGATGGTGCTTTCAGTGTACTGTAAGGTCACCAAATTCAAGCTGTTACAAACCAAAAACCAATTCCAAAGTTTTGCAGCTCTCACAGAGATGGCTTTGCCAAGCAACCCACTCTGTTATAATGTGGAGGGACCGGTGTACTAGGCACACTAGTGGCAGAATGTCACCGAGCATCCGGGAGGCTGATCTAAGACACTCTTTGGGACTGATCCAAGGATCAGAGAGTAAAGGCTTAAAGCCACCTTTAACTTCCCAGGAGCTGAATTGGGCATCATAATACTAACCCAAAGAGCTGGCTCAAAGCTTTATGAAATTGTAGAATATGTGAAAGCAAGCTGTGAAGACTTAATCCAGATAATATCACAGTGGTATAACGATGGGCTGGGGCAGCAACTGGGAGATTTGGCAGGGCCTGTGTTGCAAAATGGCCAGCAATTCCTTCTTCAGGGTTGTTACTTCTTTGTTAGAATAAAAGATAGGTTGTTAAAACAAATATTTTCGAAGTATTTCACCATATACTGAACAGTGAGCATTGCTGTACGCCGAGAAACAAATTAATGAATCAAACATTGCAGCACTACCCACAGGGGCTCGTTTAAAAGCAAATGCATGACAGAGCTGGAAACCAGCTTAAATGCAAATGAGCCAATGTGATGAAATCTGTAATGTTTGATTCATTAATTTGTCTCTCATCGTACAGCAGTGATCATTGTTTAGTGTGTGCTACTAATGAAAGACCCTTAAAGACAAGAATTTCCAACTTTCTAGATGAGCTTTACTTTAACAGAGAAGTTCTGTCACAAAACCTTTTATGATCATGTGAGATTCTTGCAGCATCTGTACTAATTAGTTTCATAAAAAAGTAACATTTAATATATATTTTAGTTTTCTTATGATGCAGGCTAGCAGATGGAAAGAAGGAGAGCCAGCATCATATGATCCGCTAGCTTTCCAAAGGCCACCAGCAGCTAATATGTTATAGTTAAAAGGAGAAAAATACTGGAAAAAATAAAATCTTGGCTATGTGATGAAATAGAAAAGCCCCCTGCCCACCCACCCCCAATCTTTAGATACAGTTACTTTCCAGAAGATTTTAATCCACTGTAAAAACATGATTGAATGCCCAAAAGGGGCGGGGGGGTGGTCAACTTTATTGTTTACCTTTTATCAAATTTAAACTATTAAATGTCAGTTTTGATAGAAATTCTGGCAAAGTATATTCAATCTTGTATAGCAGTGACATCAGCCTCTCTTTGTCAGCCCCTTAACTCTCAGCCTATAGTTGTGTTTTTGTTTTCAGTCGTTCACGTAACTATAAGATTGGGGAAAACAGGACAGAAAAGGATTATCAAATTAAATGTCCGCTGTAAAGCATATCATAAAATGTAGCAATCTGGGCTCCAATGAGAAAGAAAATTCTACCGGAGTCAGTCTCAGCATTTACAGCCTAAATAACAGAAATTTGTATAGGTTTGGTTTTGTTAGGATTCATCAATATGATGATGGCTTTGATTAGTAAGGATCTCCACGTGTTATTTTTGAGAGATGGGTGGCATTAGCCTCACAGTGTACCAGAAAAAAAGAAAGAGAGAAGTCTTTTGTAGCTTATCAGCAGCATGTAATAAAAAATTGGCTCGGTTAGGATTCACATTTTTGAGATTCTTGTTCCAAATCCAAACAACATGCACTAGGCCAATCTGTCTATTTTTTTCCATTCTGTATTTACAATGGGGTGACATTTAGGCAAGTACAGTGCTAATTGCCTTGCAGGTACCTCTAGGTATTGACATCTACAATTAATCACAAAGCAGGTACACTCTTGATTCAAACATACCAATTTTTATCACGTCACCATAGAAATGTCATTTATTTACCAGATTCTGAAGCCATTTTTTCTGGTAGGACAGTTTCTGTTCTCTTGGCTTTTTCTGGGATGGCAAACTAAGATGTCAAATATTTTCTGCTACAAAACAGCTAGGTCCTGAGGGCAACTAGAGAAGGTTGTAATGTCATTAGTAATGACATATAAAGAATCTTCTCTGTGGAAATGACTGTCTAAAATCAAATCACAGAAAATCTGGCCCTGCTGTAAACAGAACTTCGTTTTCATGGCATACTATATACTGAACCAAAACAATACACACTTTTTCAATGGCTACCAAAATCACCTGAAAAAGGGAATTGAAATAGATGTTTAGAAGTTTATGAATCATTTTCATACGCTTCTCAGTGAAAAGTTTCTGGAGTCTGCTGTCCTTAGATGTCCTAAGATGTGGAGTAAGCTGTCAGGATCAATTTTTGGAAAACCAGCCAACCAAAGAAAAGAAACCCACGTGCAAAGACATTAGAAAGTAAATTCCATGAAAATTTCATTTCTGTTTTCATCTAGCATTGAACAAGTGTTAAACTTTGTTTTTTTGCTTAAATCTCTTTTTTCTATGCATAGTTTTCTGTGTGGTAGCCACTTAGTTTTCAGCTTCCCCAGCACCATTTAAACTCCATTTCTGCCTACCATCCTATCTTACTGTAGATCAATGGTGTTATATATCTTCTCTGGATTCAAAATTATTTTGAAATTCTAGAAAGAAAATAGCTAAGTTTTTAGTCCACTAGTTTTGTTCTGCTAAAGCCAGTGGCAAAAATCCTCCGTGTGTCAATGATTCAGAATGAAGACCAAAGAATGCTGCAGTGTATAGAATCATAGAATCGTAGAATCAT
>NW_009200494.1:0-34715 GCF_000690835.1 Fulmarus glacialis
ATATATTTAAAAAAAAAAAAAAAAGAATTCTGTTTAATACTCAATCGTAGCACAAGACTTTTTGAGCCATTTGAAAGGTGCTTAGCATAAAGTTCCCTAAATTTGATAGGAAACAAAATTGCTTGGCACTTAACTGAAACTGGCCAATGAATGGTTTCAACACTCAACTCAGGAATTTGGGAAAGACACAGTGAAGTCAATGAAAATTCATTTGAATAGGCTTTAAATCAGAACAGGAGTCAAAAGGATAGATGACTAAACTTGATTAATTTCTTCATTTCTATGCAACTAACAGTACTAAACAGTCCCCTTGCTAATATTTAAACTTAAATGAGTGACTTATTCTGTGTATGATCCCCAGGAGATTAATCAAGAAAACAATAGAAGAATTGAAAACAGTCATCTATCCTACAATCTTATCAGAAGTTATAAATTTACAAAACTTTCACATTATGCCCATACTACAGTAAAGAAGGCTTTACAAAAGGATCCAATCTCCCAAGTTAGAATGGTGGCTTCACATCACTTTAGTGTCTTAATATGCGGTATGATATCCAAGCAAGCAGCTATGTACAGTTTTCCTCATTTATTCCTATGAATTAGTGTCTGCGATTTTATCTACAACTGCTCCTTTGTGCATGCAAGTGTGTGTGTTGTCATGCCCCAAGCAGTTCTGTGGAGTTCTCAGGGTTGAAGCAGCTCTTTTATTGTAATCAGTTTTCATTACAGTCCTTTGATCTCTCTCCATTCTTTGTATACAACACTTCATCACCTTTATTTTCTGTCATAATTGCATGTGAAAGATTTCTCCTTTGATAGACCTTGAATACCAAATCAGTATCGAAAAGAGTGTTGAAAAGTGTCATGTGCTCTGTCTGCTTTAGAAGGCATCCCATACACCTGTGGAAGACAAACAATTTTTCAGTGATATGACATATCTATCATCCGTCCACAGGATATGAGCTGTTCTGTCTGCTTAATAGCAAGGGGCTATGCATAGCAAAATAGTAACTGCTGAAAGAAACGTGTAGCACATTGCAAACTGTCTGGCAGCCCTCCCTAAGCCTCAGCTCATTCTGGCCTGCTGATAATTCACAGACTGTGTTCCCGTGCGCTCATCACTCCAGCAGTAAGAGTGGCTAGATGGGGCCCCCTGTCTCTGCTCCCTGTCACACTGTCATTCAGGTGTGTCTGTCTGCCATCACCTGCTGACAGAGCCACATGCGTCTCAATTACAGAATAGGCCTCCATTCGCACTGCTGATGAAGATGTTCAATCTGTACTGGCTAATAGCATTCTCCCTTAAAGATGTGTCTTTTGGGGCTTGTGAAAACAGACACCAGGCGAAGTCTGTTGGCTGCTACAGAATAATATTTCTCACCATAGTTTTGGTAACAAATTACCGGTGGCCAGTCCTTTTCTCTACAATTCCCAGCCTCTGCCATCCCCTGCAATAGTAAAATACAGTGAAGATTTTTTTCCCCTCTCTACTTCAGCGTGAGGACAAGTGATTAGGCAGCAAAACTCGAAAGCCTGATATGATACAATGTCAAAGTAATTTATTCCTCCTTTATATTACAAACTTCATTCATTTTTATAACCAAGGATGTTTTTAACACTGCCAACACAGTAGTGATGACATCCATATTCAGCTTATTGGGGGGAAAAAAAAAGTACAAGGAGTGAAAATTGTTGGAAGATGATAATGTTAGATATATTATTGTTATGTATGTATCCCATATAACCAGGGAGGGTAACACTCAGTGGTGTTTGACCAGCAATGACACACGAATTATTGTTGTCTATATGCCAGATTTTCCTTTTGGTGTTTTAGATTCCTCTGGGATTCAAGTTTTAATACCTATATATGCATCAGGAAGCATCATGTTACAAGGATTTACACTTAGAAGTGATCTCTGCACTAGGATTATGCAGAATGTGAAAAAATAAATATACAACCACGCTCTGTGGGACCAAGGTTTAGAAGAACAGTATAACATTTATGTTATTACAGTTATCATTACTAATAGTAGTAGTAATAAGGTGTTACGCAGTTTATAAGTGCTCAGGATAAAATGTGAGGTTTCTTTCTCATACAAGGTAGGTTATTAGGTAAGATCTTTCATGAATCTATGAAATACTCTGTAGCATGTAAACAGAAACTATTTCTGCAGTCTTGGCTAAAAACCCAGGAATGAGAAACGAGCACTATGGAAAGAAAGGAATTCGCAAGCAGCAATTTCTATTGTTAGGAAAGTTAAGCTTAGATCTCTTGAAGTAAAAAAAAAAAAAAAAAAAAATCACAATTGTATATTGTGACAATAATATCAGGCTGTAAAACCTAATAAATAAGTTGCTAGTTTTGCTGATGTTCTCAGTTACTATTTAGAGTTTTCCATTTGGATTAACAGGTATCTACTTCAGAGACTGAAGCAACTAATATCCACTTCTTTATAGAGCGCATATAGAAAAACAGGAATCCTGTTTGGAGTCTTCACTCTGTCCCAGCTTAAGATCTAGACATTTGCCCTTTTCTCTGATAACTGACAGAAGATCAAGCAGGTTAAGCCAATAATTTGTTCTGAAAAATACCAAATTTACAGACATAATCTTAGCTCACATAAAACCTTTTAAAAAGTAGATTCTTCTGCTGTGCAGCTCAACACGCTTACTACATTTTCCATCTTTCTCTCTATACTTAAAAAGTACTACATTCAATGCTTTTCAGACCTACCAGTTACTCTTCTTGACCAATAGCACTTTTCTCTTTAAAAAAATAAACTTCCCTTAAATAGGGAATTGTCTGCAATTCTAGAAATGCACTTTCATTCAATAACCTTTAAAATCAATAGTGCTTCATGATTAAATCCAGATTCACATATTGGAACTTCACAATAAAATTAAAGTAACTGGTATTAATATTAAATAGTATTAATGCAATATTTTTACTTTTGCACAGATGGATACATCTTTGTTCAGATTTCTCAATTTCCCAGCACTCAAAATTGATAAATGAGATCTATAGCATTTAAACTAAACAGCTCACTTCTCTGACATCACATACTGGAATTAAAAATTATAATATCCATGAACAAGCAGCCTAACACAAGTAACACATATTGAAAATAAAGCTACAGTTATCATTCTTTGACAGTATTACAAGGAGACATAGATCTACCTGCCATGTATGTACAAATAACTGAGTCATTGATACTTACATCAGGGCACCACTTAGCACGTGTTCAGTTCTACTCCTCTATCAACAATCTCATTTATGCGTTTTTCCTAAAGATGAACAAACTGATTGTATAAAAGAATAAATACCATAAACTAGAGAATATTGATGCCTAGGTTATGCCTCCTTGAACTCAGATGAGTTATTTGCACAAACTCCTTCTAGATCGTGACCCTTAAAACACTGGAAAACAAGATTATTATTCAACAACAAGGAATATCTGCAAGACTGAATATAGAAAATTAAACTCAAGGACAGTCATGTAGTCTCTGCTTGGATTTAATCTTTTCAAGATTCAAGATATTAAATTAAGCTCGAAAGCATCCATATACAACTGGCAGAAATGAATAATTATAATTGGGTGTGACAAGTGAAAGAGGAAAGTAAATCTAGTCCTTTCTGCCCCTTTTTAATTTTTAAAAAGGCATGGTTTGTGACCTCAGCTCAACAAATAAGAAATCTTAAGGCTGAAATTACTTTATAGTTAGATTTCTTGCTTCTTTACTTCTTCTCTGCCCCAATGTGGGCATAAATGGTGACCTGCTAATTTGTTTTATACTCAATCCTATTCCTAGTGTTGTCAAAGATAACTGGGCTGAACAGTCAGGCAAATAAAAATAAAAATATCCATACCATAAAGGCAAAGTCACAGTAACAGGCTGCCTGAATTGTGAAGGAATATAAAGAAGTAAAGATTTACGTGTATGGAAAAGATGTTAAATCCCAGCTGGCAACCTTTGTGCATAGATACAATTCACTCTGTGCAGTTCTGCGAGTTTTGAAAATAGCTTAACTTTAAAAAAAAAAAATTACACAGGGAAGGAAAGGAAACCCTCAAGTAAGGTCAATGCTCAGGGCCCTTCTACCTCATAAAGTACGATTAGACTCAGTAATAATCAGAAAAGGAAGAAACTTTTCAAAGAAAAGGAAACTTATAATTTCTCTGTCATTGATTATTCATTTAAATGGAAATACCTGAGACTTAGACAGAATCTTGCTCCCTTTTATATTTCTCCAATTAATCTTCTAACACATACTCTCTTTTTAGAGCCAAACATTTGAGAAGTGTTTCGATTTTCCTTGTTTTTTCCCCATATCTCACACGTGTGTCTCAATAGTTACTCAATAGTGGAAGATGAACCTCCATTTTCTTGATAGTCTAGTCCAGTCTAGCGTCTAGGCACAAAAAACTTCTGACTATATCTTCTAATAACATTAAAGCACCAAAGAAGATTTAACAGTTTCTAATTTTGATCTCTAAAGCTATTTTTATAGCAAAAAGTATTACAGAAAAAGCAACTGTCAGCAATATTTACAACAGCAATTGGGAAGATTTAATATTTTACATAAAATTATTGTTTAGTCATATTAACGATTACATTCCTTAATAGCATACAGAGGTGTAATACAAAACAGTTCTAGACTTTTGAAAGTTAAGAGCTGAGCAGACAAGACAAAAAAGGAGACAGAAAACAGGTAGACAGTGATTAAATCATTTGCCTAAGGCTACATAGCAGGTCAAAGGCAGAAATGTGAACTGGAAACAACTCCCCTAGCTTTCCAACACAGTTCCTGAACACCAGACTATGCTGATTTTTTAAGCCTGACACAAAAAAGATCTCCAATGAAAAATTAGTATTAACTTCATTGCCAAAAATCTATGGAACTTCTAACCCTGGCGCTTTGCAATTATTTTCAATAGTCTGCATGCACATGTGTGTGCATGTAGCTGTAATCTGGTGCCTCTTGGCTAATCGTGAGTGTTGCCTCACACTTGCGTAGGATGAGAGAACTGCAAAGCAAAGCTGATCAAAACTGTCACCCTTGGGTCACAGGAGTCGACACTCTTGATTATGCCAGAGGATGCCCAGGGTACATCTGCTGACATTGTGTAAATCATTGCTATTTATTTTTTAAAAATACTTCATAAATAATTTTAACATGAAAAATGTTCTCTATGAGAGAAACACTTCAGGAAAAAGGTGACATATTAGAATGATTGCATTTTTTAAAAAATTTATTCACCACAGCACCAAGTATTCAGTGTGATGTAACTTGAGTTATGGACGCATCTCTCTCAATACAGCTTTCTCAGTGTACAGAAATGCCAATATTGTGTAGTGGTGTTAATGCAATAAACGTAACTAAGAAAATGCAGTCTGTAAGAAATGAAGGGATCCATAACAGCATAGCACATTTAAATGAATAAGCATAATAAATCTGTGAATACAGACTTCATCTACCTTGACTCAAAAGCAAACCCAGCAGAGATGTCAGTAGAACAGAACAATGTGTAAAAAACTCAGTATCACATACTGCTCCTTCAACTCAATGTTTACGGTCATTTTCACCTATTATATCCTTACAGCTTTTCTCTACCCAAGAAGATCAGACCTGCATTTGACCGTCTCCAAGTTCCTTACAATCAAATCCCAGCATCTTCTGATGCCAGAAGTCCAGCACCATTTCACAAGTGCTTCTAGCTATTAAAATACTGTATACTTCCATAAGATTGTTATCAACAAACATCTTCTGGTAACCGACATCCAGAAAAAAAAAAAATGTGTAAGATTATTTCAAACTGTTACCTTGCTAAAACTAACAGCTCTCTGTTAATGAATCAAGTTATCACAAAGTTGGTATGATCTCATCTAAAAGATTGCCTGCGCATGCCATAGGCTGAGGTACTGCATATTTATATATTCAGGCTAGATGAATTAATTGTATTTACCTCTCCTTGTACAGAGATTTTATCTCTTACTTTTAGTATATTAAAATATCAAAGACTCTAACCTCATTTTTGTTATTGGGCTGCTGACAGTCTACCTGAAGGACAGGCCCAGTCTTGTGTAAACTACACACTCAAAACCTTAATGAAAAGTCAATAAGCTTTGCTTTCTTGCAGCAGGAGACTTACCTACCTGAAGACCAATTTGATTCATCATGCCAGGAAAACTTCCTTAAATAAGAATTCTTATTTTCAGGACCTTGCTACTAAAAATAGATTTGAAATATATCAGCATTCAGGATGGCAAAATAATAAGAATTTAAGTGCTGGAAGTTTAGTCTGGAAAAATAAATGTTCTTCCATAATACCACAGCAAAGCTCATTCTGTTTAGTTCATTCAAGCTGACTTACAATGCAGAGGAAGAGAGTTGTACCTAGTGCATGTGAAAACAAGAAAATAGCATGAGGTACAGAAGCAATCTTTGTTCTTTAAAAAAAAACCAAAAAACAAAAACAAACACAAACCCCCCCACAACATTCTGAAGTGGTTCATTTTTATGTTAAATGTTAAAATGTTAAAACCTATCCAGTTACACAGCACAGAAAACAAATGCAAACATATTTATGCAACACAGTCTACTGTATCACCATACATTTTTTTCAATAGAGAATTTTCCCACCACTCACAATTTCATCCTAAGTAAGGATTCTCTGTATTCAACATACCAATTTCCTAACTGAAACATGCAGAAAGCAATCTGTAACTATTGATCTACTGCTTTAGCTGGAGCTGTAATCTGCCTAAATTAGCCAGAAGCAGACTGCCCTGTCATACCCTCACAACATTATCGCTTGTTTGAAATTTTTTGAAAGACATTCAATTTGGCAATAACAATAGAATGAAGTAATAGGTTTATGCATTTATATACAGGCTTGAATAAGAGAGCATAACCTCTTCCTAGCTCAGTTATCAAAGACCTATCTCAGTGGATATTACGCTTTATGTTCACGCAGTAGGATCTTTGCTCACGCTGAGAGCCAGAAAAATGTCAGCTATGACACAAGCCAGGAATGCTCAAACTCTGTTCAGTGGATCACTACTGGACCATATTCTTTCACCTACTGAAAGTATTCGCTGTAACTTCAGGCCTCATTTACGTGTTATATTCATGACAATGAATCACGAACACATGGCTCCAATCGCAACATCAGTCAATGGAAAAGTCACTTCTACTTGCAAGTTAATAGAGCTGATTGCGACATTACTTAAATCCTGCAGTAACGTCTCTGAACCCACCTCACAGAGCAGCGCTTTACTTTCAAGGCACAGAAAAACAGAAAATCTTGTTTCAAACCTATAGCAAGTGATGGAATTAGGTGGACGCTATAGTACAAACAAAATACAAATAAAGATGGTTAATGCACCAAAGATCCTATGGCATCTTGAGTTCCCTCAAACAGCTAGAACATAACACCTTTTCTAAATATTACCTTTTTGAAGAAGTCTTTCCAGAATAGTTGTCGTGCTGATATCATGAAATCATGAGTGAGAAGGAAGAGGGTCAGAAAGACTCAATAAGCAAGACAGGTGTGATCAGTGCCAGTGTTTCAAAAAAACAAAGATCAAACTTCTAATTTCAGGACAACCTCATAAATAGAAGGGAGCTGGAAAGAAAACACTAAGAACTCTCACATCGTAAGAAATCGGAACAAAAACACATTCCAAGACTTGTGTATACAGAATACTAATAAACACAGGAATGGGACCTTTAAAGAGAAGAGGAACTGCCTCCAACTAAATAGCAGCAATTTAAATCCCTGCTTTTGCTTGATAAGGTACAAACTATCCAGCTAAGCTGTCCAGAGATGAAACTAAAAAACCTGACACTGGCAGACTCTCTGGGTTTAACAGAGCTTCTTCATTAATTATCTAGACATTGGCACTGCTACTGTGAACTCCCAACTATACAGAGCAAGAAAAATTCATTTGGCCACAAGCACTTGAAGGTTAAAAAAAAAGAAAAAAGCTGCATTTCACTGGATGCAGCATTTGTATGCTTATCTACAGGTTTTTAATGTCACTTTACAGTTAATAATTAGTCCTCCTCTGGCCTGCACAAAGAGTGCCACTGAGACAAAGGAAAACGTTAAGTGTGTTAGCTATACTTGCCACTGGTATAAATAGTCAAAGGGATGATTAATGAATGAGGGGGAGAATTAAACAGAGCAGTGAACAAAGACAAA
Source organism: Fulmarus glacialis (assembly GCF_000690835.1). Classification (NCBI taxonomy): domain Eukaryota; kingdom Metazoa; phylum Chordata; class Aves; order Procellariiformes; family Procellariidae; genus Fulmarus; species Fulmarus glacialis. The sequence goes on from NW_009200494.1 coordinate 8,208, forward strand.
GCCCGTTTGCTTGGCTGCCCGCAAACCAAGACAAGCTGCATCCATAAAGAAACTACAGAAAGTGACAAACAAAAAATCAGCTTAATAGACAGCTCATGAAGACTTTATTTAACCCCACATTATGACAGGCTCAGCGCTTTATTAACACTCTGACATGTTAAGATGCCAGGGTCATTTGAGGCTAAAACACACATTTGTTGGGGGGAAAGGCAGAGAAAAAAATGCACATTTTCGTGCCACAGAAAGAAAAACAGAGAGGGCCCAAATAACTTAAACAACACCCTTCAGTTCTCCTTTGTGGAGCATGCCAAAATCGACATTTTTAAAGAGTTGTTTAGAGATGTCAAACAAAGCAGACGAAGCACTAACACAAGCGGCCCAGGAGAAGTAGCTTGACAGGCCTTATCCTTCTCTTCAAATGGCTACATTTTAGACAGACGCCTTTCAGATTACAAAAATTGTGACAGCTTTTAAATTTAAAGCAAGTTATATTCGCTTTTTTCCCTTTATATGAGCTAACGAACATTCCCAACTACTCTCCACAGATTACTACACATATCTAATATCCTATATAAACGGCTATGATTTCTGAATGAAAAACCCTGCAATAAAGTTGATAAACACAATGGAGTCCAGCACCTTTATTGCTTAGCCCATTTTCAAACTTTGACTTTAACATAGACAAATTAAATATATACTTTAATTTGAGTTATCTTGTCTTATCTTTTGTTAGGTAGAGATTTTCTTTTTTCTTTTTTTTTTTTTAAATAAAAGTAGTAACTTTCACAAACAGTCTGTTTCCCTTCATCAGCTGCCCAATGCACTGGACAAATCTAATAAACCTCTAATAAAATGGGATATACAGCAAAGTACAGAAAATGTTAAAAAGAAAACCACAATGAAAATGCCGCAACACATGAACAAGTGCAATAATAAGATAAAGAAAACAACTTTTTCTCCATCTTATAATGCTGTAAGTGCATAATCGCATAAGTAATGCCATAAGTAGCCACATCTTCTAACAAGACAACACAGTATGTAAATATTTTGTTGTTACTGACAAATGAGAATAAAAACTTCCTCACATTGCTATGGATTCAATATTATATCCCTGCAATGTCAAAAATAATTCTTTACTCTTTCCATACTGTTATACAATTTATTTATTAAATAAATACAACTGATCTACAGAGATTTTTTTTACTGAATTTTACATTTTTAGTAGAGATGTCCTTATCCTCTCAAATCATCACTAATATTCCTTTAAGCTTCCTGTCCATGCTTTTTTCACCATACTGTATCATCCTCTCATCCATCCTCCGACTGCATAGCTTCTTTTTGTATGCTTCACCACTTGATTTTCTCACTGCAATGTCTGTGAAAATAAGGTGGAGCAGAAAGCCATTCTCTATTACTTAAATTCTTCTCTCTACCATAATGCAACACACCCAAAACTGATACCCTTATGACTGGCAAAGAAAGCCCCTTCTAATAAACAGCTTGATGATCTGAAAACTAAACATGCTCAAAACTTAAGGTGAGATCATGCACAAAAAGCATTCCACATTTTCTGCTAAAGACCCTCATCTTCCTCTGCGAGAACAAACTTGTTCAGGCTTCTACTTTCACTTCCATCAAATACATACCATCTCTACAATATTTAAATTTTCTCCATCAACTGCATAATATCTCCTAAGTCAAAAAGCAAAACTTTGTTTCAAACTCCATTCACAGAGAACTGTAACTCTTTGAGAAGTGTCAATATCAGACGTATTTTCAACAAATAAGGCAATCCACAGTTATCAGAGCAACTTGTAGAGAAAACAATGTGAATTTTGAAGGATTCATTTTTATTCCCAAATGTTAGTAAAGTTAGATCAAGTAATACGAGAACTACCACAATACAATTTGCCCTTTTCCACTACGCATTCAAGATAGTGCTTTCTGAAGACTCATAATGAGCCCTGGAGAAAGATATTTAGTATGTAAAGTAAGCAGAGAAGCATATGACACCATCCTCTTCCTTCCCATTTTTAAGGCATGGCAAAACTCCTTATACCAAAGCTGCTCTCACTTTGTAAGGAATCTTCAGATGCTTGTTTATTGCAAAAAACTTCAGCTAGCAACTGAACCTGCATTGGTGAGTCCAGATCATATGCTGATGTTTTCTGGACCAGCTTATACAGTGCAATAACTTTTTTAATTTACCGAAGGCCTTCAAAGGAGACTAAAGAGAACTCTCCCTTACCATGCCCAGTTCTCCTGAGTTTCAAGACTGGTTTTTTATGTCATTTCCTGTATCAAAAAAAAAAAATGCAATCACATTTTGGACAGTTAGTCAGAACAATTATTTTCTTTCATATGTTATATTTTTAGAAATAATTCCCATTCCAAGTCAAATCTCCAATTAAACTGGAGTAACTAACTGCTCTAGATTCCTTTGAAAGCTCTAGATGGATTATATATACTCTGAGCTAAAACCCCTCTTGGTATATATCTCAAAATACAGAATGTGCTATATAACAGAAACACTGTAGAATTTGCCTGAGCGTTCCAAGTTTCGATTTCTTAGTCCAGTTCTGATTGAATATCAAACCTGGGCAGTTATTATTTTAACTTATGATACTTTTCAGAAATAGTTTCTCCTCTTGCCTATTGCAATTTCTTTAAAAAGCTTTGATGTCAAATTTGAAATGCGGGGGTGGGGGGGTGGTAAGTGTTCTTCTCCAGATGTCCTACGAGGTGAGAGACAACGTAAGGAAGTGTTCTGTATCAGTTCTCACACATACCAACATACTGTTTTTACTTTAGGAATGCAATGAAAACTGATCATCTGAGTAACTAAGAGGTATCAGCTTCAACAGTGAAAGCTATATTTTCCTGGGGGACCAGCAGAAGGAGGGAAATAAGTAACCTCCCAGTGTTCAAGTGTGATCTCTACAAGTAACTGCCACATGCAATCGTATATCCACATCTAGGATGTGCAGGCATTTTTAGTGCCTTGTCTTTCTGCAACTGCCAATAAACTCACTGTTGATCTCCTGTACTGCCCTATCACTCATAGAATCACAGAAGGTAGAAGCAGAGGAGACATATTAGGTCATCTAGTCCATATCTCTGTTAGTGGGTGAGGTGTACTTAAATGAATAATGACTGGAAAAGCCTCTCCGGATTTTTCATGCTGTGACATCATTCTCACAGCAGTATCATTCTCTCACAGCTGAAGCTTTAAAAATGATAACCAAGTGTGACACACACTCTAACAGCAAATAAAATAAAGTGAAAATCAAGACATTTATGCCACATCTACACTGTCAAGCATTCAAATCTCTGGAACAACCAAAACCTTTTCTTAGCCACATACATTTATTCGTGTTAACTCAGGCATGCATCTCACAAATAGTGAGTCACGAGGGTAAAAAAATCTTGTGAGAAGAGTCACTGTGTCCAGTGAAGGGAGTTTTCTTGTTTTTAAGAAAAGTGCCCAAAGGATGTTGCTGCTAATTTACTCTATCACAACGCTTTCATATATATGTGTGTGTACACACAGGTATAAACCAAATAATGCCCTTCTTAAAACAGCAAGGCAATACTAATACCAAAGAATGAATATAAGCATCAGTCCTCAGCACTTAAAATAGTTTTATATTATATGAGAATGTAGTTGAAAATAACAGGAAAAGTGAATAGAAATTTGTCTATTTAGTAATCTCTTAACCCTCTCTATTGATCTATAGCCTCTATTTTGAGTTTGCTAATCTCAGAATAAGCAATTTGTGTTAACTTGAGTCACTCCAAAGACAAAAAAAAAGAGTAAGGCAAAGTAGTAAGGTAATACAAGGTAAGTTCCATGAACCAAAATAAAAACATTGAACTTTCATTTCCTTTTTTCTGATGCACCACCTGCAAAGTAAACATTTCTTTAGAAAAGATTTAATTTGAACTAACATCACATGCTTAGGAAAAGTGCATGTGCAAGGAAGAATTTATAGATTTAACATTGGTTTCTTGGTGGAGTCATAATATCTCTTCACAGTTTTTAAATCAAATTAATTAGATTAATTGATGCTACTGATCTCATTATAAAGTTTAGTTCCACCTATGTCCCCTCCAATCCCTTGCACACTCCCAGCCTGCTTGTCTGGCAAAGAGAGAAAGCCTTGGTGCTGTGCAAGCACTCTTCAGCAACAGCCAAAGCTTTGGTGTGCTATCAACACTGCTTCAGTCACAAATCCAAAAAAAAACCTAACTCCATCCCAGCCAGACCAAGTACAAGTTTATATACTTAAAGAAATTAGTCAGTCAGTTTATATAGCATAGCTGGCTCTTGAAAGTTATAGAAAACTGCTGGGGGATGGGAAGGAGAAATCAGTCACTTGAAACTCGGCAGACAAATCGTGACAGTAAAGACTCTTACAGTGCCCGGATTAAATTTAAATCTGTCAAAGTCCAGTTAAAATTTAAGATCTAAACAAGAAGCTGTATTCATAGCATCTTATTTATTAGGAAAGACAGTAAGAATAAAGCACTTCTCCAAGTCCTTCAGCAAGGCTGAGCACTCATTTTTGAATTTATTTTAAATTCAGTTATGTACACTGAGCAATTTAAACATGCAGAGGAAAATATATTTTACATCATTATTTATCATTCCATAAAATAGAACAGTAGCCTATAAAATGATCTACTTCTCTATGCATCATTTTCATTCCACTTCAAATGTGCAATCCAATTTTTTTATACTTTAGATTGGAAGGTTAAAACTGCTTTCCTTGCATGCATCACAATAAAGAGACAATGGATTCAGGATGCTGGGTTCTGCAACTCTCTAAAATAGAAACTAGAGAGACTGAAAATGAGAATCAAATGAAAGAACTACTACACCGACAGAAATACAGTTCCTTCCATGAAAGTGATCACGCTAAATAAGAGCATCTATGTTCAATCCAAATTTTCTTGAAAGAACAGAGAAAAATGTCTCTCTTGACCAGTTAACAGAAAACAGTAGTCTGAATACATTTTTACTCATATTTTCAAAAAATGAAACAGAAAATGCTGTTTACATGCTCATTTTTTTTCATACATCATTCATTCAGACGTCCTTTTTCTTTTTTTTTTTTTAACTGTTATTGATATGCATGCAAAAATGATAAGCCATTTGCCTCTAAAGTGATATGGTGAAGGAGGATTGGTTTTATGTATTATATTACACACATATATATTAAAAAAAACTTCTTTATTAGTTACAATGTGGGCAAGCACAGCAGCACATTTTATTAGGAATTAGTGCATTTTGCTCCTGTGATTTTTTGCTTCTGGCTACTTCCAGAAGTATACTCTAACCTGGCAACTTCAGTTTTTTAGGAATATTCTATGGCCACAGGGCACTAATTGAGGTTCTTGGCCTGGAACTTGAAACTACATTTCAAATTCTGTTACATACTGGAAAATAAATGGGAGCTTAGGTTCTGAATTGCTGTGTCCACCATTTGCTCCAGGATTAAAAGGAAAAAAGGGAAGATGATTCCTACCTTTCAATACATAACAAGCTCAGCCTAGATGATGTGCTGTTTTTCTCAGCCTATAGTTATTTCTTATGAAGAAAAAAAAGGAATTTATTTTTACAAATGCAAAGCCAAAACCAACCAGCAAAATTTCTGTAAGATTGGATATAAGACTTATCACGCAACCACAGAATCCCAAGGAGACCGAAGGTATGCAGGAAAACTTCCTTGTAAAGGATTAATGCTTACAAACCTAAATCAGGGTTAACTAAACAGGAATCCATTGACTCACACCTATGCAAGGGTCTGACATCACCAATGCCATCTTTCATTACAAGATCTATTATGATTTCATTGTGTCCACACTCTGTGTTTTGATGCCCTTGAGAGAAAATATGCAAAAAACAAGTAAAGTGAAGAAGCATGATACATCTGTTTCCTCTTCACATCAGCTTTACTGACCAGTAAAGACACTGGGCCAAAAGTGGGTGGTTTTATCTTTTCTCCCCTCCAAAGAATATTGTAAAGAAGCTGATATTACCTGCATGTTTCTTTAGACAGAAAGAAATAACTTCTTATCCTCAATATTAAGGAAGGGCCATGGAAAGCTTAGTGTTTAAAGACAAAGGTTTAGAGGAAAAACTGGTGGAACATGGTGAAAGTAAGGACTTGTTATCAGAAAAGTTTAATAAAGGAAAAGCCAAGAAGAAAATGCCAAAAGGCATTTAATAGTTTAATAAAGGAAAAGCCAAGAAGAAAATGCCAAAAGGCCCTGTGATACTCACACAGTTATTTCAGGTCACTCTCCCTCCAGACTTTTTAGTAGGTAGCCATGGAAGTAGTTTGGATTTGGTCTGCTGTGGTGTGCACAGGACAGCTGTCGTCCCTTCAATAGGAATTCATTTTTAATTAATAAAAGAGATCTTAACAAAACTGTTGCAGTAGCAAGTAGCACTCATGAGATTCTTCATGAAGTAAAAAGGAAGAATTGTCAAATCATAGATCTATGTATGTATCTACCCTAAAGTACAAGGCGGTAGAATCACTTAGGTACAGTTAGGTATCATTTTGATTTCTTTATGAAACAAAGACTTTCAAGGATTTGTCTTCAAACAAGCAGAAAGTCCCCTCTTGCTTTCTGGCATCCGATGTCATTTGTTTTCAGCCTCAATCTAAGAAATTCAACAAGAGCAAGTGTCAAAAGTTTTCTCTTTTTTTTTTTTTTAAATATATTCCAGTGGCTGTAAGGTAGGAGTGAGACTAACATTAAACCTGTACCTCACTTTCTTCCAAATTTTAACTAAAATATATACCATAGACTTCAAGGCAGAGGGTTACTTAATAGCGAAACCGAGATGCTGCTGACATCGCTTCAGCAAACTTTAATGGTGCTACATGACAACTAGATCCATAAAGTAAAACAGCCTTTTTCTTTTCCCCAAGAAATGCATTTCTGAAATATAACAATTAATTCTGTGCCACTTTCACAGAGAAGGTAAGGACTGCCCTAGACAGCAGGAAATTGCTCACTGTTCAATCACAACATCTTGATTACCAGTCTAGTTCAATACAGCTACAATTTTGGCTTTTTTAGCCTCCTTAATTTGTTTTCATGGTTTTTGTCTTCATTTGATCATTACTGTTATTTTTTCACTGAGATATTTACTTCTCTAATTTCTTCATGTCAATCTGTAGAAAGCTACAACATTTGAAAGAATGTAAGCACCTCCTCTAGGTGGAAACTCAGAGCGGTTTAATAACCCTGTGTCTGTTAACAATGATGAGTATGGCTTCACAACCTACCATTTACATTACCTCCAGTATTTTTGGACATTCTTGTTGAATAGTCAACAAGAATGCTGCATTTCTATTGTATTGCCAGCTTTATCAGTACTACATTTCACCCAATAGCTCACATAAAATAAATTAAGATCAGTAGCAACTCCATTTGACACCATTTTAATATATAAGTCTATCGGGACTGGAAAAGTGTGAGAAATGCTGGGGAAACACACCACCTTTTATAACAACTATCTCAGTTGAATAGTCAACAAGAATGCTGCATTTCTATTGTATTGCCAGCTTTATCAGTACTACATTTCACCCAATAGCTCACATAAAATAAATTAAGATCAGTAGCAACTCCATTTGACACCATTTTAATATATAAGTCTATCGGGACTGGAAAAGTGTGAGAAATGCTGGGGAAACACACCACCTTTTATAACAACTATCTAATCAGCAGGTTTTTACCTATCAACACAGTGAACTTCAAATATATTTCCTGAGTAATTGGCAATCTTGTATCCTCTGAAACCAGGAGACAAAAAAAAAAAAAAAAATCAAGACTCTAGTTCATCCAGTATGATGACTAAAGCATTTAAGATATTGCTGAAATGAAATGTTGTTTCATTTTGATGCTTATGTATTAAGTTCTGCGTCAGTAATATGTAAATAACTTTCTCCCCCTTTTTAGATGCAATATTAAAATGACAGAAAAATAAAGATATATTCTCTTAGGAACATCTGATCTAGTTTGTCATAATTATAGTTTGGGAATTATTTTCACTTCAAAACAGCTTTGTTCTTGCTGAGGAGGGGAGAGCAGTTTAAAAGCATTTCAACTCTTTTACAAATGCTGGAATGACTTTAATTGCACGTATTTCTAGTAAGTTTTTTCTTAGATACATTTAAAGTTTGAAGACATTGAAATTTTATATAATTTTGTGACAAAGGGACATCTTTATCTCTTCTTGATGTTTGCAGGTTGAGATGAACACACCAACCTAAAGGGCATTGTGAAGATAAGTTTCTATGACATTTACTATAACTCTTTTATATTACCGTCTGGCTATTTTATATGTAGCATTCAAAGGGAAATATAAAAAAAATGATGTAAAGCTGAAATTATTTCCTTGATAACACTTGTTTTAAACACCATGCCACTAAATAGCTAAAAAGTCTCAAAAGTGAATGCATAAAGCATATAAAAGCTACAAGCCTACTTACATAAATTCTTAAGATTAAAGTAATAACTTCTAGAAAAAGGTGGGAGAAAACATACTACAATAAATCTATTTGTAATGGTATTTGGGTTCCAGCAACTGCTTTCATTGTTCTCAAGTGGCTTACATATAAAACAATACGTTTGATGTATGATTTCAATTCCTTATGGAAAACTGTTCTATCTACAAGCAGCCTGTCAAACAAAACAACAAAAACAAAAAAGCAGCTCAGCACTAGGAAGAAATAAAATACTTAAAAATAAAGTAAGGACACCTTTTTTTAAAAAAAAAAGTCCATTTCAGACATCTGTGAGGACTGGTTTACTACAGAGAATGGAATGCGGGCTTGGGGAGCAGGGAGGAGAGGCAGGAATACAGGAGAGTAGAGAGGTAACTATGGGAAGGCGTACCACACATCTCTAAAACACCATTCAGAGAAGCTGGATAAGAACATGTGCTTTTATAAAAAGTCATAAGTATGGCATTACCTGGCAAGGACTATTAGCTTTCTTAGAAGTTAGACTACTCCCAAAATGAGGGACTGCTGCATAGAAGAATGAGAGAGCACAGCAATGAAACAAAGGTGCTATTTTCATAGCTTAGCAGCTATAACCCTAGTAATTAGATAAGATTTTCACAAAGCTGGTTGACCTTTTTCGTTTTTTTAAATGATTGCTACTGATCTGTCATACATAACAGGAACAGTGCAGTTCCTATTACCCAAAGACACCGTTATTGTTACTCATTCATTTTAGAGCAACACCTACACGCTTTACCCAAGGTCAGATACCGCCAGTGCTGGGCTCTTCACAGTCACAGAATAGCATACAGGCCCTGCCTTGAACAGCATACAATCTAACTTGACAAGACAGACAAAAAATAGCATAAAGCACAGATATAAGTATCTTGTTCAAGGTCATATAGCAGGTTGATGGCAAAGGAAGAAACTAGTGTTTCTCCCACATTGAAATCTCTTGCCCCCACTGACTGGAAATTGCTGTCTCTTTCAACTGCCTTTGTAATATATATTCTTGTCTCTCAAAGCAATATTGTATGAAATTCTTTTCCATATTGATCAGTGCATGTTAGTTCTATGATTTTCAGCAGTTTCCTTCTCTAAACAAGACTCTAATGTGCTTACACACTGCATTACAGACAGAAAGGAACTTAACCTGACCACATCAAACCAAAGAATGTCATATACCTGTATTACTCTTGTGCTATACTGAAGCTAATAAATCTTGCTGAGAAGTTGGATTCACAGGCTGAGGCTCACACTGACTACATTTATTAGCTTTTTCTCAGCTTGAAGCACAAGCAAAGCAAGCTTACAACTGCTCAGAACTTGGGCAAAAGTAAGTTTCTGTTTCACCACTTATTAGTCTCATGGGTTTAACAAGTTGAGTAAGCAATTCCTATTTTATTTTTACTGAAAGGGCTGCAGCAATGTTACAATGCTACTTGTAATCATCAAAACGACCTGCCTGATCAAAACTTTTAATTTGCTTTTTTCAGTCCCAGTTTCTCATATTTTGTAGCTTAACATGTTTGGCTGCCGCTCTATGCAAGTGCCAATCTCAGAATACAGCCTCTTTCTTGTTTGCGTCTGCATTTACCAATTCTGAATTTTAGGTCTATTTTGGTAACAAGGAAGCACAAACACATATATGTTGTTATCAGGAAAGAGAAGTCTTTTATTTAGTTAGGGTACAAACAGTCACATTTTTCTAGCAGTTCTATTGAGACAACTAAACAGCATTTTGAACAACATATGAATAGTCATGTGGGATTTAAACAACCAGCGGCTATTGTGCATACTTAACTGCTACTCAAGTCCATGCACGACTGCAAGTTCGGGCCTGTGGTAATTAATTTAATTCTTTGCAATTTGGTAATCTGATCCACTGTTGGATGTGTAACATGATAGAAGGAAGAAAACTGTATTGGAGCAATTTAACATAAAAAACACAGACAAAATAGATCTATTTGGTTGAAAGCTTTGCTTACACTTTCACTGTGTAAAGTACTACTATGACTGAGAAAATGATGTCTATATCCAGAAGCATTCTTTGTTACACCATCTAATTCTTCAAATGCTGAGCTACAGAACAACAGCTTCTGTACTAAGCTGGTCTCAAGATGCCTTATAACCCCATTCAATCCAGACATGCTGAAACACAGTATCAGAAAACACATACACATAAATTAAACATTTCTTAGAAATCTGGAAAACATCCTGACATGTCTGGGCAACTGCCTCTAAAAATAGTAAGACGAAAACAGAGGACAAGAGAAGCACCTGAAAATATGACTATACAAACTAAATTTATCAGTATACAAGCACTGGACTTGATATGCCACAGGACTTTACAGTGCATGGCATTTACTAAAACTTCCAATATTCTAAAACATTGTACCATGAAATTTTCAACTCAGGTTGCTTTTGCATTAAACTTTTTTTTAATCCTTCACTACTACCATGTGGGTTCAGAAGAGCACAGATGCTTACAATCATACACTAGGATTAATAAGACTTGTAGACAACTTCAGTACAACTTTCCAAGCAAACACAGAGTAATACCCCTAAAAGGCTTATTTGGTTCCCCACGTAGTAGACACTGAGGAGGTAGTATACTATCTTATCCAGGTGGAGAAATGATCACATTAAATTTCATTAATATATTAAACTGGAAAATAAAATTTTCAGAACTCATAAGAGATTTTTGCCTTTCAATTTGAGACACATGAACAACACTAAATACCAAGTGTTTTGGAAATTAGCCCTGTTCACCTGTCTCAGGTTGGCACTCAAACAAGCCTCCCTCCTCCCCCTAAATTAATAGCTATTCCTGAAAAGTTAGACTAGAATATGAGGCTTATCTGCAAGTTCTTACCAAGTACTGAATAAAGATTGTGATTGAAAGTGCTTCAAGAGCCTCAAAGAAATACAAATAATATTTTATCCCCCCCAGGATATTAAAAAATATTATTTTGGGTTCGATTGCAGTTTGAGCTCAAAGTTTAAATTTGGTTTCTATGTTACTGTAAGACTCACCTATCTGAAGTACATTCTAAAATGACGTCTGAATGCAAAAGTAAAAGTATCTGATTTACGTAGTGGTTCTAAATTCAAGCTTCTTAAGAAGACCCCACTGTATAAATTACCAATCTCTGTCAGTGGTGGTTAACAGCATGCTTTGAGAGTGCTGATTAAAACAAAAGGTCAGAGCAAACATCAGTGCTCCAGAGACTCTTGTAGATAGTAGTGTAATTAAAATGTAACTCTAGACTGCTCCATGCTTTCTATGTCAGCATCTTTCCAGCAGGGAATGGCCAGATAGCCTGGCAAACTCAAGCAGCCACAGTAGAAAGTGGCAGGAGATGTCTGATGAGGGAGCAAATAGATAGGCATCAACGTTATCAACTCATGCTATGTACCGGAACCCAAACGGCCTTTTTTCTTTCTTTCTCTTATCTTTTTTTTTTTTTTTTTAAATTTTCCTTCCCTTTCAGTGTGCATGCTGTCCTGTCTTTTGTTCTGGCAGAGATAAGATGTATAAATTATGAGTGGTTGACAAAGTATACTCCAGTGCCTGAGGCAGCTCATCAATCATTTTCCACATGTCGACAGGTAATTGATGCGAGCCCTGCAGGCGCATCTCCATCAGGTAAAAGGAGGAAGGAATTAAATCTGCTGTCATGGTTTGAGCAGATGATCTGTATTTAACATTCTTTTTAATTTAGAATTTGTTTATTTTAAACTGTATTTGGCTGGTCTAGCTCCCTCCCATTCTTTCTCTGTCTTCCTCTCTCTTCCCAAGACCTCATAGAGAAAGTGGTGTGTAACAGGCTGTACTCAATGTGTCACACAAAAAAAGATCCCTTCAGCAGGGTGAGAGGGTGCTCCAGCATTGGACAGCAACAGACCACCCAAAGACTGTTGGGGAGCAGCTGAAGAACTTACTTTCTACTTCACTGAAGCTTAACATCAAAGACACTGCTTGTCAGGCAATTATCTGTCTAGTGAGTTAGGTTCTGACCAATCTAGGATACTAAATATACAGACTTTTTCCTTCAGTTATTATCTTTACTCCATTTAACTACACCTCTTGACCTGCTTATATTTCTTGGCTTTGAACAGAGAACTTTAAAATTAAAAACTGAGGGCAGGAGCAGAGAAGGGGGAGGTAGGAAATTGTAGTGGGTCTGGCTGGGATGGAGTTAATTTTCTTCATAGCAGCTTACATACTGCTGTGGTTTAGATTTGTGACCAAAACAGTGCTGACAATACACAAATGTTTTAGCTATTGCTGAACAGAGTTTGCCCAGCATCAAGTCATTCCCTGTTTCTCACTCTGTCCCCCCAGTGAATAGATTGGGTGTGCGCAAGGGGTTAGCGGGAGACACAACCAGACATACGACCCAAAATAACTAAAAAGATATTCCATGCCATATAACATCATGCTCAGCAATTAAACAGCGAGGAGGTGGGTTTAGGTATGTTAGCCATCTTTTACTCGGGAACTAGCTGGGCATTGGCCTACCCATGTGAGGTGGTGAGTGACTGCACCACTTGTTTTGCTTTGGTTTTTTCCTCTTGCAGTTAAGCACACACTGTATCAATTCTTCGTAATTTATGCTAGCTACTATTTACTCTGGAAATCCATTGGAAGATATAAACCTGTTAAATCCTGGATGTGGAATCTCACAATATTAGATGCTATCCTTAATGAAATTAAGCATTCTACGTAGACTGGAGCCGAGCCCTTCCACCACAACTGAAACAGCGTTTCTCTGACAAGATGCTGAACACCAGAATTGAGACACAGTGCTGTTGAAGGATGGCATAGCACCCATTGTTACATTGTGGGTGGAGGTGAAAGTTAAGTGTTAAAGCAAGTTTTGTGTTGATAATGTTCTATATCTTCATGATCTTCTATATCTTCCCAGTTTGGGCTGGAAATAGTCAGTGCAAATCCAAGCAAATAGTGCTTGACAGATTCATCAACATTGACACAGAAGAGCTTCTTCCATGAATTACTCAATATTGCCAACTCAAAGGCCCTGTAAATCTTTGGCTTACTAGCACAATGCTCCCAAACACAACACAGATGGACTGCAGGGGGAGAAAAGCTTTCACCTCATTTGTCACTGAAAACAGAAAGACAAAAGGCCTAGTCCAAAGTCCCATGGTCCCCATTAGTTTCAAAACCAATCTTAGTGAGGCCCAGAGACAACTGATTATATATTAGCTATCAAAAAACAATGGTCATAGCAATTTTCAGAATGAACCAGAATTTAAAATACTTCTGGAATAGTTTGAGGCTAATCTGAGCAGCAAGAAGGAAGTGGAAGACAGAGATCTGTGAATTACTGTCACTTCCATTCTGAAATGCTCCAAGAAAAGAAGCTTAGATCATGGAGAAGAAAAAGGTAAAAAAACATGAAAAAATCAAACTATGAGAATATAATGCCAAGCATAAAAATAACAGACCAAAGTTAAGAAATCCTACACTAGAAAAGGGTAGAGGAAAGATCCTGAAAAGACCAGCTGCCTCCCTGATGAATAAAACAGGGAAATCAATTTATTAAGGAAAGAGACTGCACCTACCTAAAGGGATTACCTTAAGCAGAACAACTAAAAAAAAAAAAAAGCGGGGTAGGGGGAGTTGGAAGTGTATTAGGGACAAAGAAATGCATATGAATCATTCAACACTTTAAAGGAAAAGAAAGTGCAAATCTTTAAAATAATTCCAGTAAGAATTGGAATTTTTCAGGTGCCTTGGTCTAAAGGAGTACCATAAATAAATACTCAAAGAACACGAGAAATATAATTAAAGCTACTGTTGTTAGTTGCCTATCTAAAAGGCCTTAAATAGATCAAAGAAATGTATGTCTTGAAGTTGTCTTGTTCTTATTATTTTATGCTGCTTTTCCTGGCAAAGGAATTAAAATCTGCAGATAAAATACATAAGGATTTTAAAGCAGAAACATTCTTATAAGAGTATTATTTACATTTTTAAATGGTAAGAACTTTCAAGAGCTTTCTCCATATTTGAGGAACTTGCACACTTTCCATATGAGGACTAAGATCACAAAAATCATTGGTAAATAGACCTCCTAAAAAGGACCCATTTTGCTTCACAGTTATGACAAATCTCTTTTTGACAAATATGACAAATTCATTAAATAGTTTCTCTAGAACATAAAGTTACTTCAAATAATGTAGTTATTTATAGGTCTGGATTCAATGAAACATTTGCAAAACTCTAAAGAGCGTTTCATCTCTGTAGCTAATTGTAATAGTATAGTGAAACATCTCTTTCCACTGATTAGTCAAGTGCAGTATATCTTGCTTCTACCAAAAGTAATAACTACGTACTACTATACAATGGATATGTTAACAACTCAGCAACAACATGTATCCCTTTATTCTCCAAAGAAAAGGTGTGCTTCCTATATTAAAGAAGAAAGTAGTGAATATTAAATTTTAGCCTCACCATTATGTATACATGACATACACTGAGAAAAAAAATTGAGGTAAAATCTGGAAAATAAACTGAGTCATTTCTAGGAAAACAGGGATCTTTCCTTACGATCTAAGAAAAAAAATTAATGAATAATTTCACTCAAGGTCACAGTAATCACACTTTGATCAAAGTACAAAAATATTGTTTCTAAAACATTCCTGATCAAATTCTAATGCATTTCATAAATAATATATCTCATTTTATAGTATACCATTGGTTAGTATATATTTCTAATTAATTTTTCAAGTCACAAGAATATGCTTTTGAAACAAATTATCTTTTTTAAAACTCCTTCGACACTGAAACTAATAGATTATAATAATACTCCTGATCTATCTACAAAACTCGCCGAGATCAGTTCACTTCATAAGGCTAATAAACTTCAGTAAAAATTATACAGAGATTTTGCTCTGAGGGAAAGTTAAAATATAAAGGAACTTATTACTCAAAGGCTCTTTTATATAAAACACAGCACCCACACAATAAAAAGAAACAGAAGTTCAACAATCTTGTTTCTGAGCCACTGCTGCAATATATCACCCACATATCCACTGCACCCAATAAGACTGAACTTTTTGCTCAGATAACAATATAGGGCTTGATTGCATGGCACACATACACGAACTCTTGTCAAAGTTAATATCAATATTTGTCGGTACAACAGAAGCCAATCAGTGAGTTATCAAGGATGAAGACTAAGAACTTTTGTTTAGCCTGAAGAGAGCTCTAATTAAAGTTCTCTAGCCCTAAGTGCTTTACGTTGTTTGCCAGACTCAGACTGGCTGCTGACAACTTCAATCTCCTCTTTAGTCCTGAAAAGAGCTTTTTCTGCATTCATTTTGATGTGGAGTCTTTAATCTAGCTGCCACTTCCAACACATTTTATCAGCCCTGAAAAAGGCTTTTTGTTTATTCCAACTGGCAACTCTTTTCTGACAGCAAGGCTTCAAGTTGGCAAATGTCAAAGGTTCCACATACAACTCTACTTTTCTTCATTTCTAACTTGACTGGTATTAGACTGATAAGTTGAGCCCATATCACAGACAAGTTTTTACTAGCAATTTGACTGTTTTCTCCAGCCTGTTGATTCCGAGATCAACTATTCCTCACAATTAAGGGTACCCTTGATGTCTAGCTAAAACCATCATAAATATACGTAGCCTCAAGAATAAATATATATACACACATATATGGATAAATATGATTATGATGAATAATGAAAACGTTTTAAATTATGTTCACCATCTCAAATACACAGGTAATGGATAATATAAGCATTTGACATGAACGTGAAACATTTTATAAATATATATGAGAAGAGATATACACATAGCACTGTACTATACAGCACTCTCAGGATCCATCTACTGAATCAAATAAAACCACTGAACCCATAGATTTCTACCTCTCATCAAGATTCTTGCTCTTCCAAACCCTGAACAAAACTTTTCTGCAATAGGCTGGCCAATAGGAATAGATTATGCTTGCACAATCTACTTCAATATTTTAATTTAATTGCACTGTATTTAATTATTCATTTCTGAGAGATTGTCCTTCGTATCCTGGTACTCCAAATTCTGTGTGACTGACCTCCCACTGGCCTTGAAGTACAACTCAGTAAATTTGATTACTCCAGGAAAATTACTCTTGGTCCTTAGTGATGTAAATTACTCCACGGTTCTAGGCAGCACAAGGTCCTTCTCACCAACTACTGTACTCAGGATTGTGTAGGCAGTAATTTTTTCCTAATGCTGTGAACCAGCTTTTGCTGGCACTTCAAACAGATAAAGGGTAGAGCATCTCACCTAGAGGCAGTTCCACCTAGAATCTGGTTCCTGAGCTAGTCAGATCCTCTACCTTATTACAAGGCAGCACTGTATTTACTGAACTAGAGAATCAGACTTTCCCCTGATATTAATCATCATAGTTCATAAACTAGGATTCCACACCATTAATTAATTTCCAATTTTATTGAGCATTTGACTACTTAGCATGATTTCTAGACAACTGTTTTGGGCATCATCACCCTTGTTGGCAATTCTCAAACTGCATAAGCTTACTAATTAAATTAAGCTTTGCTGTGTGTAAAGAAATAAGAGAATGTTTTATTCTAACTTTATGTTGGTGAAAAACAAGGTAGTCACTTGCTCAAACAAGCTGATGAAAATGTATTGCCTTTGACTTACAGTCTGTGCTCTAAGCATGCGAACATTACACAGAATAAATTTATCACTATATAATGTAATTGATCAAATCGTATAAAAACCCCTAAAAACAGATCATGAAATATCTCAAGTGCAGTACCCAAGAGAAGCACTCTTTTCATTATCGTACAACTACTGCAAATCAAAAATTATCATCTAATGATTACCACTGATTCAGTCATGCAAATGACTTAAAATTAATACCATGCTGATGAAAACGTGCAGGTTGGTATCACCCGCAATTATGCCTTCTTGTACTTTTATGAACTGGTACAGTTTATGCAGAACAAGACTTAAGCTGATCCCAATTACTTTAACAATGTGCCCCAAACCTGATTTCCAGAGTGGGGTATGGGGGCAGCAAGGAAAAGAACAATTCAGATTCTATTACTATTCAAGCTTCCATTTTTATGCTGAAATGTAACACACTGCTATTTGGATAGATGCTTATTAGAAACTGTATTAAGAGTTACTAATATTCATACAAAAATATTTAAGATAAAAAGCAATGGGAGCTGGCCAGAAGATAAACACAGCTGCAAATGTTTTCCTTTCAGTGTGAGGAAGGGAAAAGCACCATAACTTTATGGAGAGAGACAACCAGAATTACAAGAAAAACTTTTAAAAATTAAGCATTTTCATAAGGAGAAGTATGTAATTTGTAACCTCTCATTTAAATCAGTTTATCCTTTGATTTACTAAAAAAATAAGATTATTCTAAAGAAAAATTCAGCATGAATGTGGGGAAGAGCATTTTCTCCTACCCCTGCAAGTGTAACGAATTTCCATGAAGATTACCACTTTTCCTGTAAACTTGCTTCAAGTCTACTGAATAGCAGAGAGCAAGACAACGTAATGGAGAAAATGCATTTTTCATGCCAACACTCTTCACTACATATCCTGAACTTCAGAGCTGGTTCACAAAATATTGCTTTCTGAATGAGAACCAGAAAGTTTACCACATTGTCTAGCATTGTAGAGCATTAAACAGCTATCCTATGTAAAGTATAGAAATCCATATTTCTCTACAGATGTTTTGTTCAGAAGACATAGATTGCCACTGCCTCAACAATCCTTAAAGGACATTTGTAGCAGAAGCATTTAGGTAATCCTCCCAAAGAGAAAGCTGGCGTGACTCCAATTTTATTTTATAGTATGAACAAAATATTTTATGAATAATTGCCTCTATTGCTTTTGTGCTGCTCTTGGGCCTACTCAGGTTTTAAGTTTACAGGAAAATGTTTCACAAATATGATGAAAAGTACTGCCTTAAATTATTCTGCAGATGGACAGGGACTGGAGCATATATCTATCTTCCGAGTGATTATTTGTCTATGGCAAAAAAAAAAAAAAAGATTAGGAACAGATCAGGAATAAAAAAGATCCTAAGAAGACTTCTACCTGCTTTTAAAGATGTCCTTGTTTGATGATATTGGTATATTTTTAAAAATACGTAATACATGACCTATAATGTGACTTTTTCTAAGCAAGCTACTACAGCAGCGTGACCTTACATCAAAGCTCACAAGCTATTTGAGTTTAATGAATATAAGTGAAAATCACATTCTTTAGGTGGGGACACACATATACTCACTTGAACTATTTTCAATAAAATTTGTAAACTGCCCTCAAGTCAACAAGTTTGGAAAGTTTAGCTTAACATTTTTCAAATGTCTTCTTCCAAACCAAAGAGAAAAAAACCACAGCAGTTAAGGTCAACTATAAACCATTTATTTAGCAGTTTGGGGAGAAAACAAGGCGGGGAGGGGGGAGAAAGAAAAAAAAAAGGAAAAATAAATAGCACAGTAGCTTGAATGATGCATTTCAATCTACTATCTAATTTCCAGAAGTACAAACTAAGAAAATCAATACTATTCATATATTTTTCATGAAAGATGGTTTCCACCTGGCAACTGCTAAGAGCAAATATCTGTTCTATTTTATTTGCTCGCACTCCCAATGAACAGGCAATGAAAGCCTAGGATATGTTTATATAATAATATGGCTATAACAATCCAACAGAATACTCTGAAATTCAACACCAAAGCTGACTAAAGTAATTTTTCCGTTCTGCCACACAGGCTGTTGTTGCACAGGATTAGGGGCATTTCTATGGAAAGAGTTAAACTAAAAAAAAAGAGTCTTCAAGGGAAAAAAAAAAAATTTAAAAAAACCCAAACCATAATACACTACTGAACCTGCATTACCTACCCAAGAGACAATCTCTCAAATTTACTGTGCTTACTTGTAGAAATGCATATTTCTGTAGCCCGAAGAAGGATTAGTGCATCTAAAAGCTCTCCTGTTTTTTCTATGTCAGCTGGGCTAACAAAAGATACTACATTTCCTTATAAATTTGGCCTGCATATATCCTTAGATCATCAGTGCTACAACAACTACTATTTAAGTGTCATCTTCTAAACTGTGAGCTAAGTGGCTAACAGGACAAAGAAGAAGAATGTAGATACAGAATTTTAAAGTATCAGGTCTCATCAAGTATTATGAAAAACAGAAAATTAAAAAAAAAAAAAAACAACCAACCAACCAAAAAAAACCAGAAAACAAACCACACAACCCAACAACTATCCAAGCAAGGGCAAAGCACACCTGCCTCAAGAAATGCCCACTTTTGCCTAATGCTCAGAATTGAGCACAACCTTCCTCATGCTCCATCACATCAAATTCCACCACGTTACTCCATAACAGAGAATGTAATTATTCCAAACTCCTTCCAAACCCTTACAATTTTCTATTTTGAGACTAATGGGATCCTGGATCTTTTGAGTTACTTCGGGAGACGTGGCCTCTTTGAGCATCCCACTAGGACTGAAGATCAAGCTTGGCATACCAAACTGCCCTTATCGCTTAAAACTAGATAGCTTTAAAATTCATGTCTTATTCCCGTAATAACCAGGACAGAAGCACACTGTGAAAAAGAAATAAAAAATCCCATTGAACTCTTCATCAACTCTGAAGGATCAGGAAGCAATCTTCTTGGAAAGTCAGTTCAAATTGTACCTCTGTTACAGGACAGAGAGGGCTGACCGCTGCACGTGGCCAAATCACAACTTTCTGCCTTTAACTCTTCCCGTAGAGCTGGGTGAGTCGCAAGAGATGAAGACAATGTCATTGTTGCGTCATTGTCTTTTGCAGAAATTCAATCAAAAAGCCAAAGAGGGGAAAAAAACCAAAGAATAAAGTACTTAGGAGCAAACAACCCTACATGCTGGGGCATCTCTAAGGATACAGGATCTGAGATAGCTGCAATTACTTAAGCAAGATTCAAAATGAAGTTTTACTATAGTGATGGATGTTGGACACTGCCCTTACTATTCTCTGTACTAATATACTATAATAAGAGTAAAAATAATGTACGATTTATGATTCATAAGGCAGCAGCTAATGGAGGTGCTTTTCACATTGGCTTAGACTCTGTAGTTTCTGCGCAAGGTCTTTGCATTCTTTTGTTGTTGCTGTTAAGAGTACATCACAATTATTATTGGTATGGAAAAAAATGCGAACAAGTTCTTTGAGCTGGTCTGTGCGTGAAAGCATACTTCAGCTTGTAAAACACATTTGGAAACAGATGTTTATCACTGAAGCTGGCTGAAATATTGCTGAGTTGCACACTTTTTCTGCATTTATTTTCATCGCTACGGGAGATCAGAGAAAACACAGACAGGTATTCAAGACTGGATGATTTTCCGATCAATAACACCATTCTGCAGTTATACACATTAAGACAAGTATAATAAAATGTCATGATGGAGACATTAAGGAACAGGTCTTCCCCATGCATAACACTACACTAATTCCCTGTTGCATTTTGGGGATTTGGGGTCATTGTGTGAACACTGGACAGTGCTAGAGGCAGGTAACCAGAACTAAGGAACCAGATAGCTAACCTAAAGAATATTTGCTCATTCTGGCAGAACACATCCAGGCTTGTCTAAGATGTCTACATGTACACTTACCTAATATTATCATTCATGGATTCATAAATATGAAACATAGGTTCCATGTTCCATATGCTCATATAACGCATAAAATCCCAGTCCTTCTTCTCTTTTTTCTGTGTGGTTTAATTAAATTGATATTCCAATTAATAATAATTACAAATGCTAGGACAGAAACTATAACTGTTCCCTGGTTGCTAAGCCCTTCTGCGGAAAGGCCAAGTCCTGAAATGTTCTTTATGGATCACTTCTGAAGCCCTAGAAAAGCTGTCTCAGACCTTAGAAACAGCAAGCACAAATGGCACTGCTCTAGTATCAAAAATGTTTAGACAGAAACTTAAAATGTTTACATGACCAAGTCAGGTTTTTGCAGTTCTTGTCAATGAAGAAGATTCCTCTGAGTTTACAAGATTTATCCCACTGTGAAACTGGCACTTAGACAATAGCCTCATTCAGCCATGTTTAGTCCTGTGAGTCACTGAGCCTAAAAAGGAGGCTGGGGATACCACATAGCTTTCATTCACATGCTAGTTTAAGAAAAAAATAATAATACCAGGTGTAAAGCCTCTAATGTTTAAGAGAAAATGGTAAGTAGAGAAAGACAGGTAAAGGGTGGAGAGTTCACCAGAACAGCAGTTGTGAGGGTAGAGAAGCATAAACTCTAACTATGTGGTAGTTACTCACGATTGCCTGTCCTTCACTTTCAGGAGTACCCAATTTCTTTCCTTTGGGTTAAACTTATGTTTCTACTGTGGTTGCTACCAGTAACAGCTATGTGTTTAAAAACTCTAAGCAAAATTAATGTTTTCTTATATATGCATCATGTGTAATGAACACAGCTTTAGTCCTTCGGCCATTAGTTCTGAGCATTGTCCTGAGCCACAGATATGCTTAACGAATAGGACATTTAAGGAACATTTGAATGGATTTTACAAAGATCCATGAAATTTCCTATCTTTGGTCTCCTCAAAAAGCATCTCCATCTCACATATGTTAGATTATTTACTCTCTTACAGTCTCGATCTATTTCATTTGGTAGTAACCATGTAAACCAGATAACTAACCTAACTGAGACCTGAATTAAATGGTATTTCCTTTATTCACTATCCAAATACAGCAGTTTTCATGTGCACAACACAGTACTTCTTTCTGTGTCATGCTGACGTTAATTATTGTTAAAAATAATGCAGATATTCAGTATAACAATCACACAGTAAGTCAGAATCTAAATCAAGCCTTTAAGAGACTTTCTCAGTTAAATAAGCACTCTTAAAGGGAAAATTTATTTACTATCTGTTGGCAGAGTATCACAGTGCATTAGGCGCTTTAAAAGTTATCATAAAATGCTACACTTCTCAATCAATATTTACCTTTTGGGACAATTAACTATTGACAACAGCCTCAGAAAAATAACTGTGTGGTGGGCCCATCTTCTTTCATTACTCCAATAATTAGTACAAATGCAGAGATACCTGTCTAGTTTCAGCAACAGCAGAAGCAGCAAAACCTAACTCACCAAAGTTGAAATAAAAATACCCAATGTGCAGTAGATACATATTTGAATACCATTAGACAGATGGGGAAAAAAATCTGGTAACTGTAAACAAATGTGTTTTGATGTCAGCAATATATAATATGGACACAGACTTTCAGAATGATATTAACTGTATCAATTGCAAAACTCTTAGCTGAAAAGTAAAATTATTAAAAGATAAGTGGGTATGTTTCTGTTCTGTTGATTAACAGAAGTGGAACAAAGGAGGATGTTTCTGATCCTTACCTGATGCGGAAATTTCAGATTTCTGCCATATTTAGTTTTAAAACATTGTCCTCTTTCGAAAGGAGTGCAAAATCACTACAGTTAAGAAAGAAATCAGCCTGGGACCAAAACTAGAGGTATGAATCTTTAAATACACTTCTGAGCAACAAGCTATGGCAACAGCTTTGCTGCAGCATGCTTCTGCTGTTTCCATAAAATGAAGCAAATATATATTGTACACCTCAAAGTAAAACTTGTAAAACTTTCAATGTGAGAACTAAGCCTTTTACTGGCTAAGTAGAGGGATTAAGCCTTGACAAACACTTCCAGGTTCAATTCTAAGAGTTAAGAATATGTTAGAACTCGTCTGTATTGCACATAGACCTTTAAAAGTTTTAAATCCACTTTACCAGCTTCCCAAATTTCTTTGAAGATTCTAATAGACTGGTTTACATATAAACAGTTTCAGCATATACAACATAGATCAAAGTCTTAGATTTAATTCTTTCAAAGGACTCTGCTAACAGGAAAGCTAATCTTTACTTGAAAAACATAGTTACAGTTATGAGACAACTGTCTGAAATAAGACAATTCTCAGTAACTAGAAAAAGCTAGTAACGTAATAGACCAAAACCTTCCAGAATGTGACACACAGGCTGTATCCATATCAGCAGTTCATTCAGCAATACAAGCAGATTGCTTACTTGAAGGAGTTATTGCCTGAGGCTTTTCACACCGTCCCCCAATTCTTTCAACTGGATTAAAAAGCCTTACAAACACCCAATATGCATTTCAAGTGGCTTCAGCTGAAAGGATCTGACACTTGGATTACTTGCAAGTAGATCATAATCAATAAACAAGTATCATGCAAAGATTTGTACCAGATAAACCTCCTCTTAACTCAAACTGCACCCTGTTTCTTTTGGGAATAATAAAGCTTCCTAAAAATCCATATTTCACAAACTAAAACTCAAAGGAACAAAGATTATTGCTTGTTTTAAGGAATGATGATTGTTAGTTTTGTATACATACACAGTGACAGATTTTAATGTACAGAAAAGTTTCACAATAGCCAAAAAGTTAAGCAATTTTAAAAAATATATGGCAAAAATAATAATAGGTACAATGACTGCTGGAGAGAAACAGCAACCAAAAATTAGAAGTAATAAAACTGGAACTCAATCAGATGTAAATAGCCTGCTAAATACATGCATTACAAAAAATTGCAACAGATGTAACACTAGCTGCCTTCTGAACATGACTTCGTTTTTTGTTCAATAGCTATGACACTTAAAGGGCAGTATGCACAGTCTGTAGAGATTCAGCTTGAGAAAAACATTTTCATTTCAGCCGTGATGTACTTGCACACTGCAGTGTAAACCATTGAAGAAATATTATTGCTGAAAGTGTTAAAACACAAGTGGCACATCATGTTTCCTCTTCACACCGCCTTTAGAGATGTTACGGATAAGATGCCAAGCAAGAAACACAAGTTCTTTCCTCCTATGGCTTCTCCACATTCCTATGCTGTTCTCTGTATGACAGAGGATATTTAATAACAAGGAATTGGCTATTTATTTATTTATTTTTAACTAATGAAGGCGTTAGGATGAAGCAAAACAATGGAATTAAGAACAAAAATGTATTGTTATATAACATCATTAACAACTGTCTCGACAGCTTACAGGGAGGAAAAACACAAACTCATGTACAGATTTTCGATATCAAATATATTCATCATAAAGGTATCAAACCTTGATTGATTCCTTTTGCTTTGTCTAGACAGGGCCACAGCTGTTCAGGTTCATTTACACTTAATCCAGTGTAATAGTTTCCAATCCCAAACGCTGTTCTGTGTAGCAAATATTGCAACATCAGATTGTTTCTCTACGTGGTTTTGACCTGAGCTTTTGGCAACTTCAGCCCAGTTTGAATTCTGAGGCTTGGCCAAACTTTTGTCCAAGACCAAAACAAAATGCAAATTTGAGGTGATGGAAAACTCTGTAAATGGCATATCCCAGATTAAAGTTACACAAGCCTCTACATAATTCAAAACATCATTTTTCACAGAACTCTGTTTAGATCTCTAATTTGTTGCTCCATTTATCCTTATTGAGAAAGAGTATTCATCAGCTCTTTGTCCATGATTGACAACATATGTTCCAATTAGTGTCAGTTCCAGCGCTGGACTGTCTCATATGTTCACTGGATGTACCAGCCGTGGAGAATAAGAAAATGACAGGACATAACTACTACCAGTTTGTACTAGAATACACTAAGTCACCTTGCGATGCAGTGGCCCATATTCAATCCCTAAACCTCACTCCTCTCCTAAATTATTAAACAGTAAATTAAGCATAAAAGCAGCTGAACTGATCAGAAGAAAAGAAGTCTATTCAGCCACTCCCTGACAGTGGCCTGGTCAATTCCAGGTGCCTTGAAAAGGTAGAACAGCACAAGTATACTGTGATCACTTTCCCATTATATTCTCCAAGGCTTCATGAGTCTGTGGCTGAAGGACTTCCTTGAAGTCCTTTTTTTATGTGTTTGTTTATGTGCATCTGAATGGGGGGGGGGTGTCCATAACTATCACCAGTTGTATTTTAGAACCCTCTAAATCTTGCAGCATCCATCACATCCTGTGGCAATGGGATCCACGATTAAAAACAGAAAGCGTATCTGAAAACTATCTCCTGGTGTTCATTTTGCACCTGCCACGTAACCCTTTCATTCAAGATACATGCAAGTCCTTGGATTTGCCTCTGAAGACTTCAGTTCAGCAAACCAGTATTGGCAGGGCTCCACCCATAAGATCATGTCAAGCTGATTGTTGCTGGGCTGCTGTACAGTCCCGTTAAAATATCACAGGAAGCTGCAGCAAAATACATCATTGTGCAAACACATAGCTCAAAAATTATGTGCTATAAAATTATCTAGGACATTGTGGAGACAAAGACTGAATAAGTACAAAAAATGTTAAGAGTCTCATTATCAAAAAAACTACTTATTAGAATAAGAAATCAATTATATGAAAGTGGCATGTGACAAATCAGATTTAACACATGTAAGAAACAAAGGTATAAACCTCACTTTCTATTGTTTTGCATCAGAATACTTTGAAGGAGGCTTTAGGAATACACTGAAGTTAATGAGCTTTCCCATCATGCAACACCTTGTGGTACCTCAGAAGTATTGACAGGATCACATTGAGGGCTCAGGGCTCACTTACTGTACCAAAACTTATCATAACTTCATTGGTAAAAGGTTTCCAGTGCCTCATGAAACTGTAAGATAGCAGCACGTTACCAGCCATTACAGCAAGTAGCATCTCATCCAGAGCATATCCATGTGCAGATTAACCAGCACCTACTTAGCTCTTTTCAATACAACACATATCTTTAAGATGCTTTTAAGTAAAAGCCATTGCCATATCAAAGTCACTTTAAACCAGAATGAGCTCTCTCTAAAAGGAGATCCATGCGTATAGAATCATAGAATAGTTTGGATTGGAAGGGACCTCCAAGTATCATCTAGTCCAACCCCCCTGCAAAAAG
>NW_009200495.1:0-18725 GCF_000690835.1 Fulmarus glacialis
CTTAATGATTCTATGATTCTATGACGTGACCAGGAAGAACGATTTCAAATTGGGACCCTGAGTAGCAACAAGCCTTTGAACAAATTAAACGGGAGATAGTTCAGGCAGTAGCCCTTGGGCCAGTCCAGGCAGGACAAGATGTAAAGAATGTTCTCTACACCGCAGCTGGGGTGAAAGGCCCTACCTGTTGCCTCTGGCAGAAAGTACCAGGAGACAGACGAGGACGATCAAGTTAGATCTCGTCCACCAGAGAAAGGGTAAATATAAATTGGGTACGATAATAATGCAGCTTTGTGCATGTGATGAGGTAAGAAAGCATCGTTCCCCGAGGCACTGAGCCTATGCCGAGGTTCCCAGGGTGGGGGCAGAAGCCCCCCACTTCCTTACAAAATAAAACCTTGCACAAGGCGCTGCTCATTCTGAGTATTTCTTAACAAACTTCTTCACTGAAAGAGTGGTCAGGCCTTGGAACAGGCTGCCCGGGGAAGTGGTGGAGTCCCCATCCCTGGAAGTATTTAAAAGACGTGTAGATGAGGCGCTTAGGGACATGGTTTAGTGGGCATGGTGGTGTTGGGTTAACGGTTGGACTTGATGATCTTAGAGGTCTTTTCCAACTGTAATGATTCTATGATTCTATGATTCTATGATTCTTTCCTGGCTCTCCTCTGCGCTGCAGGAGGAGCCAGAGCAGCAGTTTCCAGTTTGTTCGAATGACCCACAGTCAGCAAATCCAATGGTTTGCATGCCAAGGGCTTCAGCGCTTTCCCTAGATGTTGTTTTAAATTCACCTTCATCCTCCTTTCTTAGCAATGAAGTTGATAAACATTAGCAAGTATAATTTACATGTAAGTTGGGCAGCGTTTTCTAAAACCATAAATGGTACTATGAATAAGAAACATGTTTCACCAAAGACAGTGTCCTTGCATTTCTACCTCTCCAGCCTGTGACCAAAGGGAATATTGCATTTTAGTCCATAAAGCAGATTACAAAGCCAAACCAGCACGAGTGCATCTATCAAGCAGAGGAACGACACCACCGACACATTTTAAATACACCCAAGTATGGTGTCCTGGTTTCGGCTGGGATAGAGTTAAATTTCTTTCTGTTTTGGATTTAGTATGAGAAGAATGTTGATACCACACTGATGTTTTTAGTTGTTGCTAAGTACCTTGCTAGTCAGGAACATTCAGCTTCCCATGCTCTGCCAAGTGCACAAGAGGATGGGAGGGAGCATAGCCAGGACAGCTGGCCAATGGGGTATTCCATACCATGTGACGTCATGCTCAGTGTATGAATGGTAGGCATTCCCAGTAGTAGCGATTGCTACTTGGTTATCGGTCAGCACGGGTGGTGAGCAATTGCATTGTGCGTCACTCATTTTGTATATTCTAACGTTATTATTATTTCCCCCCCCGCCTTCCTTATTTGTTCTATTAAACTGTCTTTATCTCAACCCACGAGTTTTTTTTTTTTTCACTCTTACCCTTCTGATTCTCTCCCCATCTCAATGAGGGGGAGCGGGGAGCGAGCGGCTGCATGGTGTTTGGCTGCCTGCCAGGTTAAACCACAACACTTCTAAAGGGCTAACAGTAATACAACAAAAGCAACTGCCAGGCTGCACTCACGGGTTAATTACAGATTCTGCAGAATAGGATGAAACATGGTAGTGTGCATAGTTGCAGTGGCTGCACTAACATTTTGTGAATCTGAATGTTCGGTGAATTGAATGGTGACATCTGCTAGCCCAGAGGTGTTCAGATAACGTAACCTCTCTGTGCAGGTGCTGTTGTCTTGCTTTAAAATCTTTTGAGAGTAGCATGGAGCAACAATGGAAGATAGGGGCCCATGTGCGCACACAGAATGGAAAGCATGTGAAGAGACTGAGAAGACTGTGTGTGAAATCCTAATGAGTGCCTGCCATTTCTTATGTTGGCTCGGTTTGAAAGCTGTGTATTTCTTTTGTGCTTGGTATTTCAGTCCCTTCTTAAGTGGCTGGATTTGGGACCTAAAATAACACTGGATTCTAAGATGAAATTACCTAACAACCTTTTGTATTTTTCCCAGTGTGTCTGTGTGGTTTTTATATATATATATAAAAAATATATATATATGTGTGTGTATATATATGTGTATATATATGTATGTGTGTGTATATATATGTGTATATATATATGTATATTCACATGGGTGGCATGAATTCACTGCTCAGAAGAGGAAATAGTTTTGTGGCTTTGCATGGTGTACAGAAAACTAGGAAGCTGGATTTCCCATTGCAGCCTTTGCTGCTTTTCATGAGATGACAACATAAGTTTGATGGGAATTAAATCTTTTCTTCTTCTTTTTTTTTTTTCCCAATTCTGCCACTAATTTGTGTGATGGTAGGCCAGCTGCTCTATCTCAGAGACTTCCAAACATGTGGAGAGGTCACTGTGTTGAGTGTGATGGTTTCACCAAAGAGTATCCCAGAAATCCCAATTCAGTCATTTATCTCCTTTCACTCATTGTACCAAGTGCAGCTGATTATCTAAGCCATGCTCCTGGAGAACTTATCTATGAAGTATCTGGTGTTTCACCAGACCAATTCCTTCTCTCCTTTGACCCTTAAGATCTGTTAACCTTTGCAACTAACCTTCATCCCTATTCCCCCTGACAGACGGTGTCCCTGTGGGGAAACTCAGGGCGCATGGAAATGACAGCTTCCAAGTTCATGGACATACAGCGGGTCATCCAGCCAGACTGGTTCCAGTGCATCTCTGATGGAGACACCATTTCTGGGGAAGTTGGTAGAAAAAGGGCCAAGAAGGCTGTGGACAGGTCTCTCTCCTTCCTGGATGTATGCCTTCAGCTGCTAGAAAAATCACCGGTAAGGTCCCCACAATATCAGGGCAATAGCACCACAACTGCATTTTGGTCTGTGCTGTATCCTGGGCCAGTCCCAGGACGTGATTTAGTAGGAAATCATGTCACGTGTTTGTGTCAGAGAATGTCCAGGTGACAATCCTGGACGAGGTATAACTAGTATCACAGTGGGTTTTCCTTCTGCCACTCTCTTCTTTTAATAACTTGTCTTCTGCACCAGGATACCTATCTCTCTAGTTGAGGCGAACTTTTTTTTAATTTTTTTTTCCGCTTTTGGAATGTAGTGCATTTCTTTCACTTACCTTCATGCTATATACATGGGCAAAGTAGGATCTTCTCATTCAGATTGAGAAAACCCATGTTTTTGCTCTGAACTCTCCTCAGTTCCAAGTGAGGGAGGACTTGCTAGAATTTGCCAGTGCTATTCTTTTTTCTTCCAGCAGCTTTAAAACTTCCCTCCCTTTTGCTGGAAGTGGACATACTGTTTGAGCCTGTACTACAAAGGAAAATGGGTGACAGGAGCTGATACTGGTATCCCCCGAAAGGCAATTCACTGTGAGATCTGGTGTCTGAGAGCCAGGATAATGGCACCTGCTTTGTATTCTGCACTGACACCTGTAGTGCTGAGGGGCCATCTAAAAAAGCCATGTACAAAGATGATCTATGGTTATTGCCTTCTATAGGGAGGTGGGAAGAATGGTACCAAAATTCTCAGTGAGTAGTGTCAAGTAAGGAGCAGAATCTTGTCTCTCCTAATCCCGTTTCTACCTTACACTTGGACTTCACAGTGTTGTGTGAGGAATAGTCTTACATGGGATGAAACACTGTGGCTCTGGCAAGTTCCTGGGAATGTGGGGGTTAAGTAGCAGGCATCTGGAGTCTGGGCTGTAAATTGTCTTGCATGTCTTTGGCAGAGCATGCTCTAACACTTGTAGCTTTCTTCTGGGCCAGGAACTACAAGGAAGTGTAATGTTTGGGGCAATTGAAGGTGGCGATATCTTGGAAGAGAGGCTCAGATCAGCCAGGGAGACTGCCAAGCGACCTGTAGGTGGCTTTCTGCTAGATGGCTTCCAGGGATTTGCCATGGCCAAGGAGACCAAGTTGAAACTGATAGCTTCTGTCACAGCAGAGCTGCCAGAGGATAAACCAAGGTAAGTTGTGTGGGCAACATCCCAAGAAGTCCATCTGTCCTATTATGAGGAGCATCTACAGGCTGCTGTGCAATATCACTGTAGGAAATAATCACTGTATTGCACAGCTCTGTGTGTGTGCCAGGCTGCATAAATTCTACTACTGTCAGGCGGCAGTCCTCAACCCTTGTTTCAATTTTTAGCTGCAACTGGCACCAAGCTGTACGCATGCTGTGGGTTTGAGTATTCCCCACATTTGGAGAATAATGAAGATTTTAGTTCCAGTCGTCTTTACTTTTTTTAGGAAGCAGGATATGTCTGGGCTGCTTGCATTTGGCCTCTGAGGCCATGGTTTACTTAAGTTCAGCTTGAACAAGAACATTATTATCAACCTATTTTACAGGGACCTCTTCTCAGAAAAACTGTCATGTTTCCAGTTCTCTCTGGTCTGAACTGGAGGAGGGCAGAGAAAGGTGCTGACAGAACCAGCCAGTGCTTACATGATCTTATGGCAGCCAGCTCTGACCTAGTACCTGGAGGCGCTGAGCCTGTGAACTACCAGAGGTGGTACAGTCTGGCCCAAAACAATTGTATTCTCTGCTTGGACTGGCATAGTGTGGGGATCGTTGTATATTCTGAGTTGTTGGTTATGCCCATCAGATCCATGCCAGAGACTGGACAGGAGTGGCAGCATTCTTGACTCTTATAAATGACTAACAGTAACTAAAGATTTCCATAAAATGTGTGCTAATATTTGCTAGTGGTTCAGAAGTGGAGGGGTCTCTTAGCATTGGGTTGAGCTTGCTGGCTTTTGCATGGGTTGTTCTTACAAGAGCAGCTGCAACAGAAGTAGTATGGGTGCTTTTTTCATCATTTCCTGAAGAGAGTGACTCAGGCCCCATTGTCTTTCTGTGGCTGCCCTCTGCTAGCTGAGCGTTGCTCTGGCCTAATGGTGTTCAAAAGGAAATTAGATGGGAAAGCATGTGTCTGGTGTTGCAGCTTGTTCATGCTTAGCAGTGCCTGGGGTTTGAATTTTCCTGACAATTAGAAGGCTTGCTGTGTTGTTGCCATCCTGTCTGGTTGAGCTACTTAAAAAGATCCACTGGGAGCATTAGAGTCCAATTTGCTCAGCTAACCTTAGTGGCTACCAGTGCATCTGCCTCATCTATCAAATAGTTTGCTTGTCTGGTTAAGACAAGTGTTTCTGACCTCTGTAGGAAGAAAGCTGGTTAGCCCTAGGGGGTCTTGTAAGTACCTCAAGTGAATTTCAGACAGTCCTGCTTTCCTGAATTCCATTCTGGCTGGAGAAATTGTTTTGCAGCTGTGTTCTACCCCAATATGAAATTCTCTGGAATACAAACACTTTCTGTGCTTCACCCAAGAAGCGATTGCTTTTTGTGTGACAGTGAAATGATCTTACGAATGTTCTCTTCAGAGTCCTTTCATGTACCTAAAGATGCTGAAGTCTCTTGGTAAAATTTATTTTCCTTTTCAATAGCATCAGAACCCTTGCAAGAACAAATGTTTGTCCTTACTTGTGCACAGATAAGTTTTAGCAAAGGTTTTGATCATATATGCAGAGATACTATTTTAACTGTTGAGTATCATTTTCTCCCTGCCATGAGAGCCTGAAACATAAGACACTTATGCTGTAAACTTCTCCCATCCTTATTCTGCACTCATCAATTTAATTGGAGTACTTAGAAAAGTGACTAAAAATGGCACCTTGTGACTTCATTTATCAGCCCCTGTGTATTTTCCTAATTATCTGTTTAGATCATTGCCCTACATTAGCTTCTACTGCTGTCAGCCAAGCCATGCACCTGCAGGAGAGCAGGCACTGCTCTAGTCTCTTCTGCTTCACCCACCCTCAGGGAAGCTGCCAGCTAAATTTGGCTAACAGCAGGATCTCTATTACCATCGATGGCAATCCAGCTGGGCTCTTCCTGGCTCTTAATGCCGTGTCCCAGGAGATGTTACAGCCAAGGTTTTTGGGTAAATCATTTGAGCAGGTAGAGTGTAAAGAGGAGGGAAGCATAAAGCAAGGAACTTTTCTCTTTCCCGTGACATTTCTCATTAGTGCATTCTCCTCCAGGCAGTTCTCCGAGTGCTCTATGATGTGTGTGTCACCTGAAGGACTTGCATCTTTGACCAGCCATCTACTGCTGTCTCTGGTGCTCTTGGTCAAGTATTTTTAGTCTGTCTCCTAAACAGTTACCAAGGAAAGGGGTCCATGTGTCTGGAAACTGGTAGCTCCCTGGGGCACAAACATGACTAAGAAAAATATCTCTTCTACACATAGATGTTAGGTGAATATTGAATCTAAGTGTATTTATGTGTGTGTGAAAGAAACCAAATCACTTCAAACATAATGAACAGAATGAGTTTCTTCCGCAGTAAATGAGGGATTATTGCTGTCTTCCAAAGGGCAGATAAAGAAAAGCCTGCCACGTACTGGATAGATCGGAGGTGGGGAAATGGAAGCACACAGGATTCTGAGTGATGACTGTTGTACCCACTTGCCTTCTGGTTAGCAGTTGCAGGGATAAGCTACACGTGTTGCACATGTGTCTTTTCTTTCAGGTACCTGCTTGCTTCTACTCAGAATATTCTAGATTTGTCATCTTGTGTGTCTCTTACAGAATCATCCACGGTGTAGGCAAACCAGATGAGGTGCTTGAATGCATTGAAAGGGGAGTGGACATTTTTGAGAGCTTCTTTCCCTTCCAAGTGACAGAGCGAGGCTGTGCCTTGGTTTTCAGTTATGACTGCCATCCAGATCCTGAAGCAGCAGGTAGGCTTCTTGATGGTCATTCTAATTTCTACTGTATCAGCTAGTATTGTGGCAAGCATAATTCATGCTTTGGAGGAATCTATATTTGAGTTTTTTGTTCCTGAAGTAAGTGCAGTATCCACTGGAAAAACTGGGATTCCACTGTCAAGTGTTGCTTTTGAAGGTGGGGTATTTTGGTGTGAAACCTCTTGAAGCGAATTTGAGACCTTAGCCTAGGATCTGAATGTCTGATTAGCCAAAGTATGCTCAAGTATTTCTTAAACACTTACTGAATAGAGGGATTTTTGTTCGACACCATTGGCAAATTTTCTGTTACCATTAGCAGTGAAGGCTGGACCTATTAAGTGGAGATCTAAGATACTTGATCTCTAAAATTAACTGAATATGTGTCTGTTTTAATAATATATTTTTGAAGTCCCTTCTTTCTAGCTGACAAAAGTTAGGGATCCCATTTCTTTGGGTAGCTTTCCTCTCTGTCCTTGGATTCATCAGTTCATATCAAAACAAAAAGGAGATGTTCATAACTCATTACCTCACTACGCTGTGAGATGGGAGCATGCGTATGTTAAAGCATCTATGAAATGTGTTTCAAGCAACAGTTTTGTTTTGGCCTATTAAATGTTTTTAATACAGAAAGATATTTCACATTTTTTCTCCTGGGTAGAACCTATTGGCTTTTCAATCCTGGATAATTCAAAACTAGCTGAATAGAACAGAACATCTTGTTTCTTTGTGCTTGCTGCTATTTTTTTAACCCTTCCCTTTGTTTGCTGTTCTTCACCTTGTCTCACCTTATTCTTACATCACAAGATTCTGGGTAAGGACAGTCTCTTTGTTTTGTGTCTGTTTAACACTCAGTAGACATGGATTGTGCAAACAGTAATATTGATATTTCCAGATACATCTCCTGCTTAAGAACAAACCTAAAAATGCAAGCCTACAAAATTATGGGGTGATTTTTTATTTTTAAGATAGACTGCTGAAAAGGCAGATGTGGAATCTACATCTTCTGCATTAGTGCTACCAGCCTCTTCTGATTCCAATTGTTTTTTAAAAAAAAAAAAAAAAAGCAAGCATCTAAATCTCTGAGCCTGATGGCAGTGTGGAAAGTAGAATGATCAAATGCAGACGAGTTGCCTGTCTACTCTAACAAAATCTCAATAAAATCAATTTGTTCAGGTGATTGCATTCTATTCAGCATGCAGTTCAGAATTTGTGTTAACTAACCCATGACAATTAAAGAAAAATAGTTGCTTACTATAAGAAAGAGGTGGAAACTTGTGGCAGGAGTTTTCATCTGGCAAGAGAGTAGCAGAAATACCTACTGTAAGGTTGCTACCCTTCCTCTGCCCTTGCTGTGTGTTCATAAAAGGCTGTTGTCTTTTTATTTAAAACAGTTTTAAAACAAAATGGGGCCCAGGACCTGGAGAAGAATGGTGCTGAAGAAGACCAGGATGAAATCTCCAAAGCTGACCCAGAAATGACACCATTTGAGATATTTCTGAAGGACAAAAGGTACGTGAGTTTGTGAGGAGGGTACCTGCAGTTGTATCACTAAATATGATGCTTTTTGTTCTCTGTATTTGATTGCATGTGGTCAGTGGTCAGCTGGATGGGAGGCTTCATAAAACGTGAAGGTGTTGAAGACAGTACTTCTGGACATTGAATGGAGAGTGTTGGACAAGCGTTGTAGCTTGTTATCAGGCAACAGTGTATGGCTGAAAGCATTGTCTTTTGCCTGACCTAAAGCCAGGGATTTTCTAATCATTTATCCAGCAGACATACTGTGGTCATAACTGTGTTCCAGCTGAAAGACAGTAGCTTCACAAAGGTTGTTTGGGGATCATTTTAGTCTTCCACAACTAACTTGGGTCATCTTGAGATGCTAGATTTTATTTAAACTACGGAGAGCCTCCACTTTCTGACTCAGTTTGGGCAGCTACAGAGCAATTCTGCAATTTCTGGATACTTCACAAAAACTTTGACCAGTGTTACCACCTGTCCTTCCTTCTCTTTTCTACAGCTACCACTAAGCTGTCTGAGTAGAAAACTGTGTTGCTTTGCTCGATCCTCCCTCCACTTTGTGAGAATCGTGCATCTCACAGTAAAGGGGAATACTGTTTTGTGAATAGTGGAATCAGTAAATCCTTGTTTCTGATAGCTTCCTCCTTCATAGACTGTGTGATAGCTAGTGAGGCATGTCTTGGGCTGCAGCTTTTCTGTCAGGGAAGGCACAGATAAGGCCTCTCTCTGCTGTTAGCTGTGATGCAGTCAGTTGTCCTCTGACTGAGATGTGTGGCCTTTTGGCTTTGTAGTGAGTTCTGGCGTGATATTTGAAGTCCTTCATGCCAGTGGTGCTGGTCTTAGATGTTAACATATCTTTCAGCAGCTGGATTCAGGCCCTCAGGACTTCAAGGCTCAGGTCCCTGCAAAAGGCCATGTAGTAACTGGATACTCTTTATTGCTTGAATGGGTCTTCTTACCTTTGATGTTGTCCAACATTGCTTCCTCCTTAGATACCAAGATGATTTTGGTCCTTTGCTGGAAGGATGCACCTGTTACTGTTGTCAGAGGCATACTCGTGCCTACGTCCATCACCTCCTCGTGACCAATGAACTGTTGGCCGGTGTCCTGCTCATGATGCACAACTTCCAGCACTATTTCAGTTTCTTCAGTGCCATACGGGATGCCTTAAGAGAAAATAAACTGGATCAACTGAAAAAGCTTGTCTTCAGGCAGGCACTTCGAGGCCCAGCAAATGCGAAGCCAGGCCAGTGAGTTCAGAGAGGATAGAGGAAGTTGTAGGCTACATCCTTATGCAGTGGGACTGTGTAAGGTGGACTGCAGCAGGGTCACTTGGACCTGTTAGTAGTAAAATGCCTTCCT
The DNA here is from genome assembly GCF_000690835.1 of Fulmarus glacialis. Taxonomy (NCBI): domain Eukaryota; kingdom Metazoa; phylum Chordata; class Aves; order Procellariiformes; family Procellariidae; genus Fulmarus; species Fulmarus glacialis. Next base: position 9,670 of record NW_009200495.1, read on the forward strand.
TCCTGCAGGGAATTGAAGGAGACATTTGAAGATCATCTCACTTCCTGGTGGGGAAGGAAGATCTTATTCAAACGTCCCTTTTGGTTAATTGGCTTGGGGCATTCTTGGGGTATGGAAGAGCCTGAGCAGCTCACAAGACCAGTATGGATAGCTTTGTTTTCAATTTACTCACTGTTGGTTTTCCATGTGGAAGGACAGAATTATTGAACTTGTGATTGAAGAAGCAGAGCATGTATTTAAAATTAATCCAGCTGCTGACAGGAGGCTCAGCAGCTGTTTGGGACTCTCATTCCATACCCAGTGCATATTACAGGTAATTATTTTTCTAGAAAATCCCAGTGGTGTGGTTGTCCTGTCATGCAGCTCCTTCATGAGAGATCCTGCCTCAGTCTAACACACTGTTCCTTGTGGCCACTGCCAGCATCTGTTTCCCTGAAAAGAACTGACTGGAAGTGCTGCTGTGTTCAGTGGCACAAGGGACTGTATGTGTACTTCTCTCTCAGGCTGCCTGCAGTGCAGAATGTTCTCTGGGCCAGGAGGAGGCCCTCTACCTCGACCTGGCCTTGAAAACCCCTGCCTCAGGAGTCCTACTCTGTGACATTAGAGGCAGAAAGAAGAGAAGACATGTTTAATCCACGACCTGCTGTAGAGGGGGTTTTTTGACTCTATAGCCTTTCACCTGTCTGGACTAAGATTTCACTCCCGCAGTAGCATGTGGATGATAATGAATGTGCCATTCTTTCCAACTGTCCTAGCACTGGTCAAATAGCAGGCTACACAAATGTCAGTGTGAGATGGAGCTGTGGAAGAGATGTATTGCAGGAAAAGGCATTTAGAGAAGATTCTTGTGGCTCCTTGTTTTAAAATATGACTTAGTTATGTCGCATTCCTCTTACTCAGGTTTTTTTATGCCCCTTACTTTGGAATCCTGGATTTATTCATTTTATGTTACAAGGCAACAATAAAACAATTTTATTATTCATTACACTGGCTCCTCAATATGTGACAGAGGTGGTATACAAGAGTGCTTGAGTGCAGTGCTCAAGAAGATGTCTCCTGCAAACTTGACCTAGCAGCCTGATGGAGGACAGTGACTCATCTAGGAGTAGGATCCTGTCACAGAGCAGGGGTCCAAATAATTTGCTTCAAAAGAAGCCGTATAGACCTGGAAGTGTTAATGACACCTGCCCATCCCTCTCCTCATAAGAACTCTCTACCTGAATTAAGCTTAAAAAAATACTACAGTTAAAGTTGCTGGCCTTAAAGCAATTACGGATTAATCTGCAGTTTGTTCTTCTTCACTGTTTCTTTAATGTTTTAAGATTTTAATATCTTGCATCAGAATGACTTTACCATAGAGTATAATGAGTTTTTAGCTTCCCTGTCAGCATTGCCTGTACATCCCTGTTTCCTTGGGCAGATACACAATGGTGTCAGAGTCATTTCTACCATTCCAGCCTTATCCCCTGTGTTGCACTAACTGCATTTCTTTTCCATAGGATCCTAAAGAAATAGAATCATTAAGGTTGGAAAAGACCTCTAAGATCATCAAGTCCAACCATCAACCCAACACTATCATGCCCACTAAACCATGTTCCTAAGCGCCTCATCTACACATCTTTTAAATACTTCCAGGGATGGTGACTCCACCACTTCCCTGGGCAGCCTGTTCCAATGTTTAACCACTCTTTCAGTAAAGAAATTTTTCCTAATGTCCAATCTAAACCTCCCTTGGCGCAACTTGAGGCCATTTCCTCTCGTCCTATTGCTAGTTACTTGGCAGAAGAGACCGACCCCCACCTCGCTACAACCTCCTTTCAGGTAGTTGTAGAGCGCGATGAGGTCTCCCCTCAGCCTCCTCCAGGCTAAACAGCCCCGGTGCAAATGGTGCAAAGAATGCTTTACTGTTGTCTTTAAACAGAAATTACGGGGAATAATTCAGCCACAGAAACTACATAAAATACAGGACTAATATCCTCACTCCGAAAAGTATGTTATGATTGTTAATGTTGATGCAGCACTGGGCAACTTGGAGATACTGGGCATACAGTGTGAGGTAGAAGGTCTAACATTTTCAGGATCCACCTGTCTTAAAGGGCAGGGAATTCTAATGAAACAAAATGTTTTATGCTTCTTTCAAGAGGAATGCAGGATATGATGGTAGTGTTGGGACCTTGCAATGCTTGTTTCTGCAGTGTCTGTTTCTACATTGTTGTAAGTGTCAGTGCAAAACCTTATGGGAGGGGACAGTGACTATTTTAAAACTCCTTCACTCACAGTTTTGAATCTGCATGCTTACAATCACTAAAATGCATGAGTCTGCCTGGCATTCAGGCACCACGATGCTTGTGTCCAAGAGGTCTGTCATGGGTCCTCTGTGAAGACATGGAGGATAAGGAATGCTAGCTATTGTGTCCTCCTTGCATTGCCTGCATTCTTCTTAGGTTGGTAGCCTTATTGCTAGTTTTGGAAGTGCCTTTTTGTACCCTTTGGGAGCTAGCTGTGATCAGTCTCCCCATCCTGCCCCACCTCTGTGAATCGTTAGGATTTATTCATTTTCCTTTGTCTACCAACCTGGGTGTCCTGAGAAGCTGCACGTAGCTGTACTGGGATCTTAGTGACCTGCTAAGCTAAGTACCAATAATGTGCCATTCTCAATAACCCTTCTGCTCTTCCTTCTGGCTTTCCAGTCTTTCCATGCTGCTGTGTTCCTGTTCATTCTCCAGTTATACTGACCAGGTTTTCCTGGTATGGTTCTCTGCTTAGCTTGTGCGTGTGTGCATGTGTGTACCAGAGCTGCACAAAGTGAACAATTTCCTACTGGGCAAAATTTGATCAGGTACATATGCTCATTATCTAACAAACAGTAACAAACTGCACTAACCCTGAAACAACCTTAATGTGTTGTATTTATACAAGTTTTCAATCTATCTGTCAGTCCTCCTAGTTCACATCGTAAAAATTGAGCAACATTCTTCATGTTAACTTAGTGTTGTGTTTTATTTCCAAGCAGAGATCTAATTTCTTTCAAAAACAGAATTCTTGCCCTAATATGGGGAAGGAAACTACATGAAGAAAACTAAACTTTTCATGGAGAAGTGAAAATTGAAATGAGTAAGGAGTGGAAAATTTTCTGTGCTAAATTAACTTAACTTAGCACAGCAGACTGCAAAAACATCCTTGACTGCCGTCCGTCCCCAAATGGCAGAATGCAAAAGAGCAGAGCAGAGTACAAAAGAGATGATGTGTTACAAAAACATTAGACCCTTGAACATCTTTCCCTCAGCAACTCTTAGTGTAACCTTCCCCTCAATAATGAAAAATCTTTCATGCTCATATGTTTCTGATGAGAGTAACTGGCAGGGCCACATGTTAAATGTTAAGTCCTGTGTCTTTCTGACTGCTTCATCAGTATTCTGCTCAGTAACTTACTCCTTTCAGAGCTATTTTAATATTGCAGGCTCCTTAGCAGTTTCAAAGGTATGCTTTAAAATGTGTTAAGGGAAAAAAAAAATCAAACTGGTTTATCACAAAAATGTTTTCTCCTTTCCTTCAGGTATGTCATTTTTTCCCCAATACATTCACCCACCCCATCTATCCTCTAAATTACTAGGACACGGTATCCATGAGAGGTTGTATCATGCCTTGTCTGATGGTTTCTAGGTCTGCTCTTCTGTGGCTCTATGGGATTGCAGGAGCTGCCCAAGACTGGAAGCCTTCCAGCAGGGAGTTCAATTTATTTCTACATCTCTTAGGTCCAGAGGGCTTTCAGATCGTGGGATTTTTATGCATAGAAAAATCAGCTCCAGGTATGTTTCAGAGGTGCTTTTAATCATTGAGTAGCTATTTTTTTTCTTCCTGAACCCTGTTGATTTTTGATTCATATCCTGAGTTGGCAGGGAAAGGGCCCCAGTAAAATGTTTAAACCTTCCTCTCAGTAATTTCAGAGAGGTTTTCTTTGTGATATAGAAAGCATACACAAAACAGATGATGGTGCAGGCCAAATGGTCTTATCTGTAGTACTCTGGGGTGATCTACATAATTCACTAGGGACCTCATCTCTTTTCTGGTAATGCAGCACTCACTTCTTCAGACCTTTAAAGATGTTCAAGCACATGTTACCCTCCTTCCTTAAGCACGTTCTGTAGGCATGATAGGACTTTTCAAACAAAAAGAGAATGAAGTTAAATCCCTTTGAGAAGTTGGATCTAGATTGGTCAAGTTGGTGCTGGCACAAAAGTGGTTAACATTTTCCTGCAGCAAGATGTTCTTGTTTCCCTGTTGATGTTGCCAGTGTGAACGGCCTCTGTCAGAGTGCACAGTCTCCTCTCCGGTGGCATGTTGGCTGGGAAAGGCAATACCTTCCCTGCCTCACAGTGAGGTGATGATGAACTGCCTGGTTACTTCTACATCTGTCGTCTGTACGATTTAATTAGGCTGGTCAGGTGAAGGTGCAACACAGTGGGATGCTCTGTCATGCTTCTGACGTACCTTCTCCAGCTCCTGGCCTTGCTCACTCCCCATTGTTTCAAAAACTTCAGAGAAAACCTGCTCTGTTTGGCAGCTCTTTGTGTGTCTGAACATCTTGCAGAGCTCTTTGGGAAGCAGGTTTGGATGAGAAGAGGTTATCTGGTTAACCAGGGGTATTTCAAACTTCAGCCTGCAAATTTAAGAAGCTATGTAGTGGGGACAGGGCCATATGTAAAGAAATGATAACTAGAGGCACCTAGATCTGCCAGACAGCTCAGGATTAGCCAGCTTCCTGTCTTCCCTATCCCCCTGCTACTGTGTAAAGCATTTTCTGGTCAAGGGGGTGGCCAGTGCGCTGGGAAAGGCAATGGCTATGGTTCATGCCTGTGGCTCTACACAACAAGGTGTATCTCACCCATCTGTACTTGCAGAGCAGTTTGATTTGCAGATTGGTGGTCAAGCAAAGATCTAAAAACTACAGCCCTTAGATGTAATGGCCCAGCACAGATTTTCACAAAAGAACAAGGTCTTTGGCCAGAGTTCCTGGACCCATTCCAGTGCTCTGTGTGTGATACCTTCCGCTCTTGAGTTGACTGCCTTTCTGAGGTATTGGACATGTATTGCAAAGCATGACATGGAGGTGGCTTTGTAGCAATGCTTTGTGCTCATTGCTCCCTCCTTCCACAGGAGAACGGCTGGTTTGCCGTTTTGATGAGGTAATCAGGGGAGATATTGAAGCGATGTAGCCAACATCTTGCAGGAAGTCAGCAGAGGGCTACAAATCTGTCCTGAGCTTTTTATACTGCCCTTCCAAGACTGGAATGGAACCATCGACAATGTAATGTCAAATTTAATGCTACTATGTGCCAAAAAACAGCTGAGGAAACCAACCCTTAGGAAAGCCAGAAGCTTTCCTCAGACGAAGCTGAATGAACTGGGATGGGAGAGAACATAGAGACTGGCAGGCAGACGAAGCCTTCGAAGAGATGCAGCATCTTCAAGGAAGGGAGCAGGAGATGGAGCATCTGGGAGGAAGTAGCATAGGCAAACAGGATGATTAGGATTTGGCAAGGCCAGTAAAGAAAGGAGTGGGAGCTGTGCAGTATGTCCACGTGTAGCATTGCCAACACCAAGCTGCAGAAGACACTGGCATGTGCCTTTTTACATCCCTTGTTTTGTGCATGTCTTGAGGAGGAAGCAGCATTCTGTTGTTGTTCAGGAAGTTTAGCAATGATTGCTATACTCCTGCTCACAAAGGCAAAAAGTTACAGAGTAATGCTGGTGGCCTTCAGACCTGAGGCTGAGGGGGGACTGAGTGCTGGACTCACCTGATACCTGTCTCCCCTGTTCCCTGCAGCCAGTGCCATCACAAATATTCAAGGGAGTCCTACAGCATTAACGATCCGCCCATCTCCCTCTGCCTGTCTTTCACAGACAGACAGAAATGCTGCTGCCTCTCAGCTGAGGCATAGCAAGGTGAGCAGTCCACCTGCATCACAGCCCTTCTGCCATGGCATAGGGTGGCAGAAGGAACTGTAAGGACCCATAGTAAGTGTGCTTCTGCCCAGTGAGAAGTAGCCTTTATTTGTGCTGTTCAATTTGCCATGCTCACAGCTGTGGGGTAAAACTTATTAAAACTGACAAGAATCCCCAGGGCAGGGAAGCAGAAAGGTCTTCCCCACATTGCCAAACATACAGCAGCCTGGTGCTTGTCTCACTGAGATGCTTAAATCATTATACTGAAATTAATTTTTAATTATGTTCATTTTCTTCTCTGGCTCTAGGGGTTTTCTTTTTCTTTGCCTCACATTTCCAGAGGCATTCAGGGACGAAATGAGACCAGTGTCTGGCAGGAAGAGATTCACTGATGTGTGGCCAGAATCATGAAGGAGGCTCAGGAGAATTCCTCGCCTGGGCCTGGGAGAAAGAGCATCCCTGTTGGAGAAAGGTGTGGTTGGCATCAGAGCTGATGGGCTCCTGTTCTGGCGTTTGAGGCAGTATGAAACCAAGGAAGCGTGGCATGAGTGATGCCAGGAAAGCAGAACAAGAAAGGTCACCGCTCTGTCTTGAGTTGAGATTGACTGTTTGGAGAGTAACAGAGCACAGCTGGATCAGTGGCATTTGAGGTTGAAAGGCAGGATTGGTCTGGGATTTATCTTCTACCTCCTGTTCAATGTCATTTGGCAAGATGTATGTGGCAGCTGATGCTGACTTTGAAGAAGTACTGTTTCGAATCCCTCACACCTTGAATTGCCTGCAGCCTTGTGAGCCTTCCTTTGCTCCTAAAGCAGCAGGTGGTAAGATACCACCAGGAGATGACAACTGTGTTAATTCATTATTACCATTAGATAAGGAAAGTTCACTTCAATGGTTCACTCAAAGGCTAATTCAGATTTGGGGTACTCACATTGGTCTGAGAAAGAACTGATGTGCCCATTCTCTTTGGGAAATGAGATACCTCACAGCCAGGAGCATTTGCAGGCTGAAGGCTGCCAGAGCCTGTCATCACTTCATGAGCAAACCATCACACACTTGGCTGAAACTAATCAGATTGGTACCAGCGTCCCCTGGGTGTCCGCAATTCCTATTTGTAGTTTTCTGAGCATCACCGTATCAGCAGCCTGCAGCCTGTTGATCCTTCCTCAAAATGCTAGCATTGATTAGACATTCTTCAAAAACCATCACGTCAGTAACAGTGACTGAGACAGGGCTTGGCTTTGCAATAAGCTTAAGCCAAGCTCCGCCTTGCGTAAGGCTGCCCCTTCCAGAGGAGCTGCTAGCCTGAGCAGGTTGTGCTGACCCCAGCTGTGGACAGAGGACCAGCCTGGGGAAGCAGGTCCCCAGGTGACTCCGATCCCCCTCAGAGAGGCTGCAATACAGCAGACTCCAGGTGTACTCCCCCCCGAGGGGGAGCTGCTTGTGCTTAGCCCCACAGCAGGGTCCAGATGAGCTCAGCTGTGTAGCTGGCCCGCCCATCCCCTAAGGAGTCTAGGGAGGATTACCTGGGGAAGCGAGGTTTGTCCTTGTTGTAGCCTGGCAAATGTGTTTTTTTAATGTCTGGCTGCAGCTGGGATTGTTAAGACGTGTCCAACAGCTGCTGCAAGGTGCGCTGGAGCACGTTAGCTGAGCAGTGTCACCTGCAGAGCAGCGGGGCCTTGCTGGCGGGTGAAACCCGCCTCCTCCATCATTTCCTTACCTTCCCAGCAGGCAGCTTTCCCTCATGGAAGATTGTTTTACCTTCTGCCCCACGGGCCTTTATGCTCTCCTGCTTAACGACTCCTGCCTGACCTGGTGCCTGTCGTGCCTGCTGCTGCCTCCGATGGGGGAGAGTGTTTTATGGTTTCTTCTCTGTTTACGTTTTACAATGTAAAACTCACAGAAGAACTGCTGATTTTAGCTCTTGGATGGCTTCAGTTCGGTGCCTGGTACCGTTTAAGGTTTTAGAAACTTGGGTAACCTGTGTTTTTGCTGCTAGACCTGAAGTTTAAACCGTGGCCCTTGAGCCAAAAGCCATGGGACACATGTGGGGCTCTGATCTGTGATGGACATCTCCTGTTGCACCTGCACCCAAGTAAGCCACAGAAGTAATTACAATAACCACCATATAGCAGCCTAAATAGAAATTTTTGGTGGTCTGTGAAGGGGTGGCAGTGAGCTATGGAGATGCTCTCTGCTTGCTTCTGCCTGCCATGCTTGTAGGAGTGAGTGAGAGCTGCTTGGGGCGGGTTGTCTTGTCTTGCCATGTTTTCAGATGATCACTACCCACCTTAAATACTCTCTACCATCATGGCTACCGCACAGCAGCCTGAGGAGAGGTTATAGATGGAGAGGCACCATGGTGAGTAGGTTGCTGCCTGGCTGGCTGTCCTTTCCAGCCCAGAGTCAGGCTCTTACCACTTATTCTGAAAAACCTCTTATTCTGAACTATGGATTCATAATCCATTTTATTTATGTCTTATGCTCTAAAAAAAAAGCGCCTCAGAGCTGCAGCCATCATCAGGGTCCCCCATGTCTCTCCAGGGAGGGCACTGGGAGGTGCACACACACGCCTGGGTGGGTTGTGCTGTTTAGAAGCCCCCAAAGAGCAGCATCGCAGACAAAGAGCAGCATCGCAGGCGGGAGCAGCAAACTTGATGCACGCAACGTGTGGCACACCTACCACAGACGTACCCCTGGGGAGCCCCAGGTACGTGTGGAGGAGGTCAGGGTCTCTGTGGTTTTGTCCAAGTCAGTGTGTGGTGCTGCGAGAGAGCTGCCTGTGCCCGCTAACCTGAGCGAGCGTAACTCACTGCGAGCCTGCTGAGCCAGCCGCGGGGTACACGGGCCCAGCGGCTCAGTCAGACCCTATGGCTCTGGGAGCTGGGACACAAGTCTGCCTGGAGAAACAGTGGAGGCAGGGGTTAAACGGTGTTTTTCAGTCCATTTCTCAGGCGTGCTGTAATTGCATCTAGACAGGTGGTACTTGGATGGCTGCCTTGTACCTTGCAGGGGGAGCTGCTGTTCCCGGTGGGTTTTGCCAGCTCTCCTTCGTCTCCAAACGGTCTTAACTCTCCTCAGCTACAGCAGAGGTGCTTCCTGGCTATTCT
>NW_009200495.1:18768-35861 GCF_000690835.1 Fulmarus glacialis
TCCTGCTGCCTGGTGGAGCAGAGTGAGGGTAAGCACAACTTGCAGGTCCCCTTGCTCCCCCTGCATGTCTGCCCAGCCACACTGTCAGAGCAGGTCTCCTGACACCGGGAATTATTTACGGCCTGTGGCGGTCTCTGAGCTCCCTCTTTCTCTGTGCGGGAGAGGAGCTTTCTGCACTCTCCAAAGGCTCTTCTAATGTGAATATCAGCATGTAAATGAAACCCTGCACAACGCCTGTGGTTCCTCAGCAGAGCACAGAGTCACGGCTCACCTCTCCTCTTCCAGACAGTCGTGGAGCCAGGGGAAAAAAACCAGCAAAGATGAAAACATTGTAGAAAATGAAGGTTAGGAGGAGGCATTTCAGTTAAAAAATGAGGGTGTGCAGATTATTCCACTGCTAATAATGAGTGGGGGTTTGTGAAGCACAGGTCCTGGGGGGCTCCTCAGCTGTCCCTCTGGCTTGCTGGGGAGGGCAGGGGGGGAGGCGTCAACGGGTTGCACTTTTGATTGCTTCTGTTCCTTGGGCTTTCCTGTGAGGCCACCTGTCTTCGTATTGCCGCAGTAAAACCGGGCACGGAGCTCAAGCAGTACTTGAGGGAGCGGGAGAGAGATTGTTTTCTTTTGGAGTTGAGTTTTTAGAATTGTGGGTGGGTTTTGTGGTGCTTTTTTTTTTTTTTTTTTTTTAGCAGATTATCCTTCAAGAGGTTGCTGTCAGTTCTGTGATCTGATAGTTCAAATCTTAATTATTAAATAAAGGACCATATTTTTAGATACAGAACTTTCCCCATCCCTCATAGCTGTGTGGGTACCAAAATACTGCTTGGTCTTCTGCCACACCTCCTGTTCCTCACCTCTATCCTGAATCGCCTTGGGGATCACTGCTTGAAGAACAGGGTCGAATTCAAGTAAGATCAGACTGAACATGACACCTGAGAGATGCTAGGCCAGGGCTTGAAATGGACCTACTCACCCCTTAAAAGATCTTTTTCCTTGTTGCCACCTTTCTGGCAACTGTGTATATAAAGCAACTGAAACTGGTCTCTGGTGATCTGTGTTATGAAGCATCTTAATGAGAATTACTTGAGCAGCAATCTGTCCACAGGCTGATTCACTCGATTGGTACCCCCAACATCCTGTGTGCCCAGTACCTCCCGTGCTGTCCAGCACCTTTGAGCAGATGGAGTAACACTACCACACGCCTGCCAGGCGTAGCTGGGAAACTAACCGACCATATTTTCAGAATTCATCTGCTGGAAGTGCTTACAGCAGCCATTGATTTCTTTCCCAGTTGCAAGTAAAATGCAAGTAGTTATTAATAAAGACCTCTTGTGGGTGTCCAGGTGAATGATCATTTTATACAGGGAAACTGTTAAGAGGACTGCAGGTGAGAAAAGGCTTATGGAAGGGCTATGTTCACCACAAAGGTACCAAGACTTCCAATTACATCTGTGTTTTATTGGATTAATGCAGTTACAATGCAGTATGGAGGGCACCTCCCCAGGCAAACAACATATGCTGTCCATGAGCATCTCCTCCCAAAACCCAGACGAACAAAAGAAGAAGTTAGAGCTCTGCTACGTGCTCCAGAGGTGGAGGACAATGGTTTTTGGCTTTATATTAGGAAAGAGAGGCAGCCCTTCTCAGACTGAGGAGCTGTGGCATGGACACAGGCAGAGAGAGCACACACAGTAATGCCCAAAGCTGTCAAATAAGCGCGGCTAACAGCACAGCTAAGCCCAGTCTTGGGAGTGAGAGCTGGGGCCTTGGATCCGGTACAGCGAGGGGGGAAAATGAGAGAAACCTGTTGAGGCTGTCCCAGGTCAGGTTTGCCTATACAAGGAGAAGAGCATTAGAGTGCCCTGAGATGAGACCAGCTTACATGGTACGGCAGGGCTTGTCTGGTGTTTTCATCCAGGAACTACTGGAGATGGCTTTGTAGAATACTGCTGGGAAAGGAGACCGTGGCAGGGCTGTATTTGGCCAGCTCCTGGAAGCTGGGCTGTACGGACGCCCTGTGTGCCAACAGGTGTACCGGGAGCCAGGGAGAGTCCTGGGTCTGATCCTGAGGCATACGTCCTTTCTTACTGGGAAGGATGTTACTGAAACAGCTCTCCCCCAGGTGTGGGCTGTAACAGGAATTATCGCAGCAGTCAGTCGGGACAAACCCTTAATCTATCAGCGTTTCTCACGAGGAGAGGAGCACAAACGGAGATTGGTTCCAAAGAGACCACGAACAAGTTTTGAGACAGGGTGCATGCAACCTGCCCCAACTGAGAAGACAGGTTTGAACCTATTGCAGGCGTGACTGGAGCTATCCTAGGCCTCGTTCGTTATTTAGTGGCCCCAGTAGATGACTGGGTGTGTGGTAGTTAAGTAGTGGCCAATCTACCGCTGGTCCTTGGGTTAGGAAGGGAGGGGACACTGTGATAGTGTTGCTCTTCTCGTATGGTCTGACCTACCAGAGGGATGGTCGCCACCTCTCTACCTTGCAAGGAGCAACAGAATACAAGCTGGCAGCACAGGGGAAGGTTTCATTTGCAACTGGGGCAATTTTCTCAAGCGCTGAGACTGACCCAGTCTTATGGGCAAACCTTTTGATGGAGACAACAGGGATGTTGTCATTTCTCCATCAGTGCTCTGTGTCTAAGTTTCCTTGCCAAATCTTTGCTCTTGGCTCCTGATTGAAGGGATCGGGATCCTTATCGAAGAGGTCATATTCTGCCCTCTTATTAGGACTCCCGTGCGTGAGCTGGGGGCCTTCTGCAGGCTGAGGCTCCAGCAGCGGGAAGGCAAATGCGTTCCCAGCACGTGGGCGGGGGAGATGAGAGATGCTGTCCGCTTGGGTCCCGTGCGCTCTGCGAGCCTGGCAGCTCCCAGGAGCGGCGCGCTGCCGTGGCTGATCTTCCGCTGCACGCCCGGGTCTGCCGCTCAGCGCCGCCGTGCCCAACGCTGAGGGACTCACTGGTTTGCCTCTGTGTCTTCTTCCCCTCCCTGCCCAGAAGTGGGAAGCACTTGTACTGTCTTAAGCAGGAGTGTTGAGGCTCGGTGCGGGAAGCCAGCCGTGCAGGTGGGGCACGTTCCTGCTCTTCACTCTGGGGCAGAGGGTGCCTGGCTGCCGGCAATGACCATGTCACGCCGACCACCACCGCTCACAGCCGAGGGGAGCGCGTCACTCCCCACAGCGGGTGAAGCAGAGGGAGGGAAGGGCCCAGCGCCTTGTCCCCAGCCCAGGAGTCTGCTGCAAACCGCAGCCCATGCAGGCCGGCGCCGGCCCCGGGGTCAGCAGCAGAGGATCTTGAGGAAGGCTTTGCGGAAGTCGGTGTTGAAGGTTGTGTAGATGATGGGGTTGAGGGCGCTGTTCACGTAGCCAAGCCAGGTGCTGGCACTGTAAAGCCCTGGAGGCACATGGCAGGATGGGCAGTGGGCGTTGAGGATGTGAATCAAGAAGAAGGGCAGCCAGCAGACTATGAATGCCCCTGGGTTTAGAGAGAGGGAGAAAACAATCCATGACTTTAGAGAAGTGACTACTTGGAAAGGGGCCTGCACCTGTGCCCTCCCCCTCCATCCTTTCGCTATTTCCATGCACGTGTCTGCATTTGGTAAACGCTGAAGGTGACGTTTATTCCTGATACAGAGGGAGCTGGCAAGAGCTCAGGCTCCTTGGGACCAGTTATGTGAATGGATGGATGGGGCTTCAGAAGTCACCTGGTGACAGACAAAAGCAAGTGGTTACAACTTAGAGGGAAAGACTGCTGCTTTAGCTGCCTTAATCAGTTACAATAAGGGCTGAATTATTTCCCTGCTACTACTGAGTTAATGAGGGGAAGCAGCGTGTCTGGTGACCGTGGCAGGTGACTGGGCAGGCACCTCCTGGCTTCTCTGTCCAGCTCTATGAGCTGGTTCCTCTGCTGCTCCTTGCCTCGGTTTCCCTTTCTGTAGTTGGACCTAAGAGCTGCTGCATGTATGGAAACTTAGGATTGTTTCAGCTTCATAATAGTGATGATAAAATAAAGGAAAAGGGAAAGCAAAGGTGTTGGCTGTTGCTCCCTCTAGCAGGGCTTGTTGGCCACTGATTTAAAACAAAAGGGTGAGAAAACATAGCAAATAAAACACTAACATACTTGGCTCTCAACATTTGAGGGCATTACCCTAGATCCCTAAATGTCCCACTGCTGTCTCTCCTGAGTTTGTGGAGCGGTGACAGCTGAAGTCTGGGCCTGGCTTGCATTTTTTTTAACTCAGTACTGTATTAGGAGATTCCTTGCTCTTGCTCGTCCCAAACCATCACCCTGTGCACCCCACTAGACAGAGTGGCTCTCACTCACCCAGGACAATAGCTAGCATCTGTGTAGCCTTCCTCTCCCGAAGCTGGATCATCCGGGGCTGCTGGTGCACTATCTTCAAAGAGCTGATGGTTTTGCCATTGCTGAGCCTCCGTACCTCCAGTCCTGGCTTCGTACTCTTTCTCTTCTCTTCCAGCCTGCTGTGTTGTGTAGTCCCTGGTGTCTTGGTGAGGGATGCCTCGTGGCAGAAGCTGCGGTACCGCTGCAGGCTGAAGGCAGTCAGCAACTTCCTTTTGGTAGACATCTCCTGGCCTGAGCATTTGAGTGGGAGACAGGGGGAAAAGGTGCCTTGGCATCTGTTTGGCAAAGCTTTTCTCTCCATGTGTTCCTGCAAAAGAGGATGCCACAGAGGAACTGGGAACCATCCAAACCATTCCTTGGGTCAAAGGATGACAAGGAAAATTGTAGGAGTCATCCTTAGCCCCACTTGCTTCTTAGGTTTGCACCATACCCTCTGGACTGACCTTGGCTTACCAGAGGGATGAACCAGCACCAGACAACTCTCTGCCTCCATCCCACCAAGGAGAAGCATGAGAACAAGAAGAGTTGAAACACCTGCTCTGCTAACTTTTCACTTGCATTTTTGTGTTGGCCCTGCTCCCCTCAACATCCCCACCCTTTTTTAATGTAGCTTCACTGTGAGAAAATGGGTAAAACAGGTGGATATGTGTGACCAGGCGATCCCTTTCAAACCATTGTGCTGGTTCCCATGGTTGCAGATATTGCATCTAGAAAAGTCAGTGGAACAAATGCTCTGTGCACCATGAGCACTTTGACCTCTCAAGTCTGTCTGATGAAGACGTTTTTTTAAAAAATAACCTAGGTTAAAGCCTGTGAAGCCCTGAGAATGAAGCTTCATAGAGCAAAAATCAATAAATGAAGACATTAAAATCAACGAATGAAGAAATTAGCCAGACTTCTGCATGGCTGAGAAAGCTCTGCTCTGAAGAAATACTGAAGTAGGCCGTGCTCTTTTCTAGTTGCCTGGTTCTAGAGGGCAGGGATACACAGGAAGTATCCTCTTTCTAGAAGGCTGAAAAGGATTTAACTGGAGCCTCTGCATCTCAAATATCACTGTTTATGAGTGAGGGATGGGATGAAAACATGCCATGTCCCTTCTTTATGCTTTCCGTTCTGTGCTTTGACCCTTTGAGGAGAAGAGATGATGCACGCCCTGTCCTTTTTGACAGCTCCTACTGCGTTCATGCGGATCTTACTTTGTGTTCGTAACACGGTTTGGTGCTGGCGCTGTGGCTGCCCTGCCGGGTGAGGGTTCGCTTCTTTTGCCTTTGTCTTAGCACGAGGTAAATCCGGACATAGAGCAGCAGGGTCACCATGAAGGGGAGGTAGAAGGATACCAAAGAGGAGTAGATGATGAAAATAGGGTTGGATATGGAACAGACACTGGGATCCCCTGGGGAGGAAAAGAGAGAGAGAGAGGAGCAGCTGAGCTGCTTCGGTTCAGTACAAGGAGGCTCTGGTGCGTTGGCAAAGCAAGTCGAAAGGTGGCCGGGGGACAAAGGCAGTCTAAGGAGTGCAAATATCTCCAAATATTGTTGCGAATTATCCTGTGGCCTACCCACTCACCTAACTGATGCTTAAAATGGACTCTATCTAGGACCATCTAGCATGACGCAGCATGCATCTGCCTGCTTTTCTGGCCAGCAGCTCTGCCCTCTTCTCTCATGTCTATTCCCATCCTTTCTCAGAGGATCCTTTCTCCTTTCGTCCTTTCTCCTACTCCTCTGATGGCCTCTGAGCTGTCTAGATGCAGAGGTGTGCCTCCACCCACATCTGTCTGGACCAGGCAGTGGGGGACAGCAGCACTTCCCACCCCCTGTCCCTTTCTTGCCTCAAGCGCTGCATAGGGGATGGATGGGGAGCAGAGGACTTCTGCCTGTGGCTCAGGGGGGAGGAAGGCTCTCCTGCCCCTCTGCCTCCAGGGAGAATGGGCTGCCCTAGGTGAGGGGAAGGAGAAAGACCAACCTGCTTCCAACGAGGAGGCTAAATTGTTTGTTCTCCTCAAGGGATTAGGTGAGGAAGCAAACAGCCAGTTGGATGGGAAGGAGGTTTCCCACAAGCAATGCCAATATGCAACCCTTGCTGTTTAGAAATGTGTGCTGTATCAGATTTAAAACTGTGTGTCTGGACCTGTTGATATCGGCAAGATGCAGTAAGTCTGATGTATGTGTGTGTGTGGGACGTGCTGCACGTCTGGAGATTTGCTCTGTGTGCGCAGAGTGATTGTTTGGGGGGATCTGTAGACCTGGACACTTTGATGAGCATTGATTTGGCAGTAAAGCAGGCAGGTCTGTCCTCAGAGCAATAGTCTGTGTCTGCCTGAGCAAATGGCAAGTTTATAGACAAGAGCACATCTGCTCTCCAGCACTGGAGATTTTTCTCACCCTTGATAGTGTGCTTTCCAGTTCCCTAAAATTTCCTGTAACTTGGAAAGTCTGCAGGACCCACGTTAAATGACGTGGCCATACACAGGGCAGCTCCATTTCCAACCCCTCCCTGCGCGCTATAGTTCGGGATGTCACGTACCTGTAGTATTGAAGCCAAAGAGGAGAGGGCATGACACTGCAAACGCCAGCATCCAGACTATCACGATCATGAGAGAGACCCTCCTGCAGGAGCTCTGCCCAGTGCTGTACTGATACTGAACTGGTTTCACCACTGCTGTGTATCTGCGGACCAAACCAGCTCCAGAAAGAGTAGAGGTAAGAATGGAGGGAGGAAAAGGACCAGGTTTTAAAAGGAGAAATGAAAGCCACGTAGGGAACATGATGGTGAACGTGGTAAAGAAATGGAAGAGGAAAGGAGAGAAGATCAGATGATGGGATCAGCAATTTGTAGAAATGGTAAGCGGGGCGTTGGGGGGAAGGAACAGAGAAAATCAGAGTTAGTTGGCAGCACTGCAGAGAAACGCTCTGCAGAGCCGCCAGCATTGTGAAGCTACAAGGTTTGGGATACCAGATGGATCTAGAAACCCCAGGAAACCCCCCTCCCTTAAGCCCCTAAGGTTATATGCGCACTGCTGGGAAAGAGCAGTCTCTGGAGCAACCACAGCCTGCTGCACTCTGTGCCTCAGCTGCCCGCTCTGCTGTCGACCTCGCTGACAGCCAGAGGATGGCCCACGGGCGGGTGTCCAGGCTGCCGAGGTGCCCCAGGGGATGCAGCTCAGCAAGGCTAGGATTTGGAAGGCACAGGAGTGTCATCTTTAGGATAGCCCGGGGGCTGCTCTTTGCAGACAGAGCCAAAATGAAACGGGGATAAAGATTCCCATGGAGGAACACTGGACCAGCCCAGTGTTGAGAGCTGCTTCGTACAATTACCCTTGAACCACATGTTACAAAGGTACAGCATGCAGTGTTTTTTGCTTCCCCCACTCCTCGGACCTAACAGCACCACGTGTGCCGAGGTCTTGGCTCCCAGCCCTCAGCATTGCTTAAAATAGGCTCAGTTTTAAGATGTAGAAAAACAGGACAAGGCTGAAGATTACACAGCAATAATCTTCACCCCTCCCTATGTATATGGCAGGATTTGGTTTATTAAAACTTCATGAGTGAGGTCTCCAGAAGGAGAAGCCCTCTTTGAGACTCAGTGGGAATTAGATGACCAATTCTGGTTCCTGCCTTCATAAAGCATGAGGATGTGGTTGACCACCTACTGGTGATGTTTTATTGCTTGTGCCTCTCTGCCCTTTTCTTAAATGCTGACATCTTCTAGCACATGGTGGGCAGAGCCACTCTAATAGCAGTAGAGGCAGTGACAGATTTGCAGGGAGGTTTATGTTCCTGAAGACACCGATACTGCCCGTGCAAACCCCAATTCCTTGTCCCTGCCACGCTGGGGTACAGGACCGACCTCCATCTCCAGACTCTCCCCCTGGATGCTGTTGGCTCTCACCTGTCAATGCTGATAGCACAGAGGTTTAAAATGCTGGCTGTGCACATCATTACATCCATGGTGACGAAGATATCACAACAGATGCGGCTGAAAGTCCAGACTCCTCCGGTCACCTGCACCAGCAAACCACAAAACTGTAAGCCTTGTTCTGCACCGACTCCTGATAAGTTACGTATAAGGAGGTGCTCTCCTCCAAGTATCTCAACAGCTAGATGAGTTCATGTTCACTGTGATGTGCAGAGGGAAACTGAGGCACCTATGTTGTGTGCAAGATAACACAGCGGTAGGTCACGGAGAAGGAGCCACACCTTGATTTCAGTCCTTTAGTTACCCTTACAGAGGGAGGCAGGGTGAAGAAATAGATAGCAGCTATCCCTTCCCTTGAGGCCTAGCATGATAAATTGATTTAAATTTGATATCACTGTATATGTCCTTTGATTAAGGATTATCTGAGAAAATCTAAGGGCTGAAAATGTTTCTCAGCTTGGCTGCTGGAGGTCTCTTGCAGGCAGTGAGCTGGAAAAGTGCTGCAAGTTTTATGCATTTATGTATGAAACAGAGACCTGAGACCAGAGGCTTCTCTAAAACCTTATTTGGATTATTATCTCAGTTACAGATTTTGATTATTAGATCTGAGTGAGAACTCACAAGCTATTCGGATAAAGGGTTTTGGTTTGCTACCATGTCGAGCTCTTGTTCTGGTTGTTCTGACTTTTTAATCTGAAGTGTGTAATTGTGAGAGCTTAGCTGTGGCCAATCTTTGTGACGGAGAAATGCATTTTTTGGCTCAGCCATCAGGTTCTTGACAATGACCTTTTCGGCTGACAACAATATGCTCCAAGCACAGTGTGGCACTGCTCTCCTCGGGGCTGGGCTGATAGCCTGACTCCGAGAGAGGGGGTCTGCCTCAGCACCCGCTCCTTCTAGGAGGTGGACAAGGAGGCAGCCTGCCCTCCAACAGATAAGCCCGTTGGATGAGTACAGCAAACACATCTAATGCTGCGCTGGCTGGAGAAGCGGGTAGGAGAGAAAGAGGGAGGAAAGTCCTTGTTTGGAGAGAGCCTGGATTTTAGCCTTCAACCCCATAGATCCTGCTGGTTCAGCTGGCTCCTGGGTAGCTATCAGGAACTGGCACTAGTTCCTGGTCTCTCTGCTTACATTTAGACTGCATCTGGAGTACTGCATCGGGTTTTGGGGCCTCAGAGCAGGAAACACATTGATAAACAGGAGCGAGTCCAGTTGAGGGCCACCAAGACAGTCCCTGGGGGCTGGAGCACATGTCCTGCGAGGAGCAGCTAAGGGAACAGGGCTCGTTCAGCCTGGAGAAGAGGTGGCTTTGGGGGCGGGGGGCGAACAGCAGTCCCCTAGTGCCTAGTGGGAGGTTGTTAAGAAAGCTGGAGCGAGGTTACTAAGAAGGAGCCAGGTTTTTCACAGCAGTGTGTGGTGAGAGGACAAGAGGCAACAGGCATAAGTTGAAAGAAGAAAGGTGCAAACTGGTTATGAAGGTAAACTTTCTGACAGTGAAGCAGTGGAGCTGGTTGCTTGGTGAGTCTGTGCAGGCTCCATCCTTGGAGGTTTTCAAGACCCACTCAAAAATACCCATCCCAGACCAGGCTGGAGAGGGTGCCACAAATAAGCTTGGCTTCTAAGGCAGTGGGTCAACCCTGCAGCAAATGTCGATGCCTAGGAAGGACGCAGCTCCCTGCGGAGAGAAGCACTTGTATAAATACAAAATTCACTCTGTGCGAGTTGTTTTCAGAGTTGTTTAAGAAATAATCCTGAGAAATGTAAATAGTTTTGATTGTGCCAGCATTCCTAAACACACGGGCACAGAAACTCGCTGAGGCGAGCTGTGTCTTTAGGGTGTTCTCTGCTGGACTCAGCTGCTACGTGTCAGAAGTCAGGTACTGAACAAGGTAGTCTTCCATTAGACCCCCTGACTCTGAATGAATACAGGGGAGAGAAATGGGAATTGGCTTGCAAAATGCAGTAGGGAACTGTGCTTTCATCTTCAGTTCTCTGATATTTGTGGGGCTCCTTTGTTTTCTTTTAAAAAAAAGCAAGCAAAGGAAAAAAAAAAAAAAACACCAAACCCTTAGAGCTTTTCTGCACAATTAGGTGGGCTACAAGACGTGCAAGCTGGAGGCTGTCCCTCTGAAACTAGGGACCTTAACAGGTAGGTTCAGTTTTCAAAAAAACCCCACACCGTTTTTGCTTTAGTTGCAGATTTTGAGATCTGCTTGACCACCTCAAAATATAAAAAAAAATTATAAATGCTGGAAGCCTTTGCAGTGGGACTCAGTGATGGGTGTTTCTTTAGTCTGAGGCAAAATGCAATGCTGCGTCTGTGTGATCTGTGGAGTCTAAGGAATATTTCACCAGGAGCTGGTGCCAGGTGTTCGCATGAAAGCCAGCTGCTGCTAGCCCAGCAGATGTGCAAGCACTTAACTGAGGGAGTTTCCAAGGTCCTGGGCACATTCAAACGCTAAGCCCAAGAATGTGAACCATTAAAACTGAAGAGGGTGGTGATGCCAACGGCTCTGAAGTGAACCCTCTAGGATGATGCATTCAGATCATACCACCTGCATACTAAGCCATAGCTTGTATTAAGAGGATGTTTGACAGATCAAAAATCTGGGCTTAAAACCCATCCTCACTTCCACCAGCCACAACTTCTAAAATGGGGAGTTGCTCTGCTGAAGTTGGTGAAGTAGTTAATATTTACCTGTGAGGTATGCGAACCCAGAATTTATTCCAGAATTTAACAATGAAGAAGAGCTTTTTTATTATAGGCCTCGTTCATAATTTTTAAAATTCTATTTCTGCTCTTCCTTTTATTGCTCTGTTCCGTTCATCTTTGCTACAGCAGCTAGAACTTGCTAGTGTGCATTCCTGGTTTTCATGTGCTGGCGGGGTACCTGTTCTTTATCCCTCTGGTGCCTTTTGTCCAGGAATCTCAAAGCATATCACAGGTATTAATTGAATGAATGCCCACAACTGCCTGGGTGAGGTGGATGGTCAAATATTATTCTCTTACAGCTGACGAGGGCAAACCACAGAGAGATGAGCTGATACAATCTCTCATTAGCACTCAGTGCGTGTGCGGCAGAAGTGGGAATAGAATCCAGGATGAAATCCGGCTCTATCAAAGACAATGCTAAAGCTCCCTATAGACTATTCAGGTCAGGTTCTCACCTCATCTTTCTTGCTGACCAGTCTGCTTTATCCACAAAATTGCGGTATTATTATTTTTAACTTTCCAACCCTATAGGAAGTCTTCCAGTTAAAAAAAAAAAATCGTTGTGCATTCATAAACATATGCAAACCCATCATTCCCCTGAATCCTTAAAAATAAACAAATCAGATATGTATGATGATGCCGTATTGAGGAGTACGTGGATGGGGAAGTATGAACACGAAGTTGCATCAGGTGATGACAGGCGTGTAAGCAGCGGTGCATCTAAGCATGCTCACTTAAGTGTTTTGTGTTTAAGAGAGTGTTCTTCTTGAGGGTGCTGTTAGCTCTCTGCAGCTGTGAAACGGCTGCTTATGTTTTTGCACGGCGGGAGTAACCAAGAGCATGCCTGCGGCCAGGCCTGCTGACAAGTGGTAAACTGCTGAGCTGCAGTAACTCAGTTGTCTGTCCTCCCTGTGACGGTAGTCTGGCAAGATCCTTGAGCTCAAAGAGCAGTTGTAGGTCCCGCTGCTCCGGTGTGAGAGCCACAGAAGAGGAGACAGTGTTACTCTCACGCGCTCTGAACAGAGCCGCAGACTGACCTCAGGGACAATCATCTTCTGAAGCTTTTCTCCATTTGGAGGTAGAACTGGACGTTGTGAGAAGACAGAAGGATGCTCCAGGCCATGCTGCTACATGCCCTCTTCCATTTGTACAATGACTATAAGGCATGATGGTATTTAATGCCATCAAACTTCAGTGGGCAGGACACCCTAATACCACTGTCTTAGAAACCTTGGTGAGCTTTAGTAGTCGCACCAGTCACAGCATCAGAGGTCAGTAAAGAACTGGGGTAGCAGTACTGGTATATTAGGCCTACCCGTTGACCCCAGAAGATTGCTAGACACAGAGCTGAATAGCATTTTTGTGCCAGAAGCTTCATTAGGTGGAGATGAGGATTCTGAGGTCATAAAACATTCTTATTGTTGCTTTGTCACAGCCTTCCCAAAAGACTTCTCAGAAAGAGACAGTTCTGGTCTGCATGACTGATAAAATGACAGATTTCAGGATTTCATGCAGAAGGTCCAGGCCACAGATGGCTCTAAAAATTGAGTGTAAAGCACAAAGTTCACAAGTGACATTTCAATCTGAGGTATCCATCCACCTTTAGCTTCTCCATAAATAATGGCCATGTCTCAGATGTCTGGTTTGGCAAATGTTCAGTAGATGAATAGGTATTGTACACAGTTTTGGGGACTGAATGATTTCTTGGCAATTTCCAGGCCCATAGTGTACTGAAGCATGATGCCATTTCCGCTTTATTGGTAGCATCACTGATCCATAAACAGCAGCAAATATCTAAACAACTTTGGGGCTTTTTGGACTGTTTTTTAAATCTTAGTCTTTAAATCTTAATCTGGAGTCCTACAGCCTAGCCCTCTAGGAGATACTGCGCAATGCTGGGAGTGGTAGGTTGGGTTTGGGATGTGTGTGGGTTCCTCTCCGTGTTGTTTGGGTGACTCTTGGATCAGCTACTTTGATCATCCAAGTTCTACAGGTGGAAATCAATGTTGAATGAGTCTACAAACACAACTAGGGAACGGACCTACTGTGACCACAGTACTGCATGGGGGCAGAGGCTGCTTCACAGATGTGCCTCAGTCCCACTCTGTCCACAGCGAGAGTGAGTGCTAAGTCTTTTCTAATGCAAAGCATACTGTGATTTCATTAAAGATTGGAATACGCTTGAAGTGATGCACTATTCCAGTCTGAAATAAAATTTTTTAGTTGCAATCGAATTGCAAAGTCTAATTCGGTCTTGCTGGGTTGGCTTCCCCACACACACACTTATTCCTTGCTTTTTAATCATTATCGTTCGATGTAACACAACTGAGCTGTACACATCCTGCAGGCCAGCTCTGGGACCGTTGCACACAGATTAGTCTAAATATTACTACTGACTTCATTAGGAACATGATCACACATGCAATATCATGGTGCTCTCTTTGTTCTTCACTCGGCAGTGGTGCTATACATAAATAATTAACCATCAGTGCCCTTATTAATAATGCTTATACACAGAGCAAACCCTTAATTTCTCTTAATTGTAGCCTTGCTGAGACTGCAGTGGGCACACTTTGGGAAAGTGGCTTGGATTAACACAAGGGAAATGCCTAGGCCGGGTGCCAAAGCTTAGAGCTGTGTTGCCTATTCAACACACTCCAGTGGCAGAGGAGGTCTGTAAGCCACTGCCAGTCCCCTGCTACTTGATCAAATCTCCTTGTACGCGCATAGCAGGTCTGGCATTTGCTGGCGTCGTCCTGTCTTGTCCTGCTTTCTGTTCACACACTGCGCAGTCCATATGCACAAGTCAAAATCCCTCCCTGCTCCTGCTTTGTTTTGCAGGAAAGAGGTCAGCCAAAGGTGGGCAGCTGCCAACAGAATATTTACCCTGCCCTTCAGCCTGATCCCGGCTTGCCCCTTACAGAAAGAGCATGAGGCTTCAGCAAGGCCATGGCTCAGAGGCTTATTCTGTCTCTGTTAGCATGAGAACAGGGTACTAGGCCTCAGCTGAAAGCTTACGGCTGATAGATGTTCTCTCCGATTTTTCCAGACCTATCGATTTTTGTGAATTAGTGTAAAAATGCTGAAGAGAACAGATAAAAATGTCAGCTGTAGCATACCTTCATGCATTTACTTTAGTAAAAATATTTGCCCCAGGAACGGCTTCAGTAACTCAGGATTTTGCCGCAGTGTGGAGGGATTTGGCTTCCATCTTTGCTGCCCTATATCTGGTGGTGTTGTCCATACTGTCCATGGTCATGCCAGTACATTTTTACACCGGCCAATGTGCAAAGATCAGGGAAATGGAGAGTAAGACCCCGAGGGCTTGATGAGTCCTTTGAAGTTATTGTGAAAGTGCTCACGTGACTTAAAGAGATTTTGGAGCATGTTCTTCAGCTTTATCTCTTTGTCAGCCTGCTTGGGGAATGTTGCTTGGAGCTGACCTAACATCATGGACGTTAAGGCTCTTAAACTCTGCAGGCGACGAGGATTTGACTGCCCTCGCTTGTTTTCTGGCCAGCAGGAGTAGGGATTGATCTGGGCTCTAAGATGAGTTCCTATAAGGTATTTCCATCCTATCGCCTCCCCCATCATTCCTGAACCAGCATGGTGCTCACTGGCAACCCTTCTGGCTGGTGGAGTCAGCTTCAAGGATGCTCAGATGAAAGTGGTATTAGCACATCAGAACCCACAATCTACATTACTGGCTGTAGCCCAGCTGCCATTCAAGCTCAAAGAGGCTGTGCTCTGCCAGGAAGAGCAAGGCTCCGGGTATCTGCTGACAGGTGGGACTGTGGTGCATGTGTCCAGCATGTGTCCAGCCTACGAGAGCCACCTGTGTGACATTGTGGGCTGCCACCCAGCTCACAAGTGCCCCAGAGCTAGCTGGGGGTTTAAAATGTGAATGGACATTATCTGTACCAGAGCTGGCCTATCCTGAGAGCGTGCACTAACGCCAATGAGCTCGTACTGCGGTTCAATTCTGCTAATCTTTCCTAAGATGTGCTCACCTCCAGGTACACCACCCATGGCATCACCAAAGTAGCCACCAGCAAGTCCGCCACCGCCAGGCTCACCACAAGGTAGTTTGTTGTGGTTTGCAAGGTGCGTTCCCTCAGCACGGCTAAGCAGACCAGCACGTTCCCAAAGATGATAGCCAAAATCAAGATGCAGTAGCAGAGGGCATAGTAGGCATGTGAGTGTGGCAGGTCAGGCTTTGTAGTGTTGTCTGCCCCACAGGGAATGGGGTCGGTGGTGTTAGGATGACTGCTGGTTCTTGTGAAGAGGGCCATGGGCACGCCGCTGCAAAGAGAAAGAGATGACTGAAAATCACAGTAATTCTGGAGAACAGTACCTTTTATGGATGGTGTACGACTTTCATACTTCCTTCATGAATGCTACTTCAAGCCAATTATAGAGGTCTTTTTTCAGCTCATATATATAGAGCTCTATGTAAAGCCTTGCTTGGCCTGTTTTGTTTTTCACTGAATCTAAGCCAAGAGAAGAATGCAAGATTCCACCTCCTATGTGCATCTGAAAGCTGCATTTTACCAACCAGCGCAGCTGTATGGAAAGCGGCAATGGTTTTAAGATGCACCAAAGTCATGCCACAATACAAGTCAGCCGGGCAAGAGCCCAGTCTGAAAGACAACAATTTGTAGTGCTGGGGAAGACCCAACACAGTTACCCAAACTAGGGCTTGGCCAGAAGCTTGGACCTAGTATCTTTTCTTCTGGGAAGTACCCTCCCCCTTCCCTCGTCAAAGAACATCTTCAAGAACTTCACGTACTCGAGTGCTCGGCAGCCTGGATGAGCCTGCACCTGCAATGCTCGAGTAGCCTCTCGAACCCTGGCCGCCCGGCAGGAAGCACCACCTACTGAATTACTCTTTTCCTGCAACGTGTTTCTATCCCAGGCCTTCTGTTCAAATAACGCTCTGCTTCAGCCCTGCCTGCCTTGCCAAAGCTTGAGTGCCGGCGCTGCCCCCATTTCATCCATACTGTGCTCTGTGTTTTCCATGCCTGGCCAGAAGATGCGCTTCCTTTGCTGAAGAGCAAATCAACTTGTCATTTGGGACGAAATAATGGAAGGATGCTCGCAGGGTACTCTGCATTTCTTTTTCTTACAATAGATTCGTGATTGTGCTCAGGAACCTACCCTTTCTTGATATAGAAGGAGGATGATTTTTTTCCAGGAATATGAAGGCTGCTGTCCCAGGGTTGTTCTGTGACATTTAATCACTTGTATCTGATTTTTTTTTTCTTTGCTAGTGCTCCCATCGCTGAACTCATCATCAGTGTGACAGGTACGAAAGGCAAGAACAAAACGTTGCAATGCCGATGGTATAAATATTACTCTTCGTTCCACCTCACCCCTTGAACAGCAGCATCTGTGATGCACACACTCCTGGAAGAGCAGCTGTGCAATACCAATAAATCGCTCCAGCCTCTTGGCATGTATTCATCCTTAAAACTGGCGTCACTTGCCCATGCTGCTTTGTAGCTGGGAGAGGACAAGGGCTGAGCGAGATGGAAACTGAACTTCCCTCTGTCCCGTGAACCCAGATCCCTCGGGACAGGGGTGAAACAATCTCTTATAGCATGTGTTTTGCTTGTAAGTGCCTGTGCTTGTCTCTCCTTCTCTATGTTTCTTCTGCTTGCCCCTGACAAAGAAGTTAAGCCTTCCACTGGATCTGAAGGATTTCCCGTGGCATGAGCGCTGCTACCGAGTCCAAGACTATTTGTTCATAAAACAGTTCAGCTGCAGCCACCGAAAGACAGGACTCATTTTGCAGCGAACCTTGCACAGACACAGCTCCCGCTCTGGGAAATCTGTATTGTCTGGGGCCATGAAAGGCTAGTTCTGTAGCATTGGAAAAAAGCTACATTAAGCAGCTGCCTAGCTAATAAGCAATGCCGCGACAGGGAATGAACAAAACATCACGCACAATATAACCAAAAGGCTTAAGGCACTGCGTTACACAGTTTGCCTGTGGGTTTCCCGCCCTGTCCCCTGCCCCTTGCATCCTAAAGCATTATTTTCGACTCTCACCCGGAGGCCAATCTTCCCTACCAGGATCCCTCCCAGCCCCCCAGCCC
>NW_009200496.1:0-621 GCF_000690835.1 Fulmarus glacialis
AGAAGCACACACACACACATGCACACGTGCATCCAGCACAGATGCATGCACACACATGCATGCACACAGTGTGCACACTCGAATGCACACAGCACACACACACACACACGCACACGTGCATCCAGCACAGATGCATGCACACACATGCATGCACGTGACACACACGCCAGAATGCACACAGCACATACGGACACATATGCATACACACAGCGCACACACACACACGCATGCATACACACACACAAGTGCACCCAGCACAGACACACACATGCATGCACGTGACACACACGCCAGAATGCACACAGCACATACGGACACATATGCATACACACAGCGCACACACACACACGCACATGCATGCACCCATGCACCCAGCACAGACGCACACACACACAATGCCATGCACACATGTACCCAGCACAGACACACACACGCATGCACACATGCACCCAGCACAGACGCACACGCACATGCATGCACCCATGCACCCAGCACAGACGCACACACACGTGCATGCACACATACACCCAGCACAGATGCACACACACATGCATGCACGCACGCACCCAGCACAGACACACACACACACATGCATGCACACATGGACCACACACACACACA
>NW_009200496.1:681-2605 GCF_000690835.1 Fulmarus glacialis
ACACACACACACATGCATGCACACATGCACCCAGCACAGACGCACACACACACACGCATGCACACATGCACCCAGCACAGACGCACTGAGCTGTGCACACACACGCTCACGCTCACACAGGATCTTGCACGACGGGGACCCCGGGCAGCTCTTCCCAGCTTGCTCCAGGGGAGTTTCGGCTCCGGCCCCGATGGAAACCCGCGCTTCGCGGGGGTTAATGAAGAATGTGACCTGCGCCCTCACGCTCCTGCTAATAATTTTCATGTGACTTGTGCCGGAGGAGCCTTGCAGCGGGGACAAGCACGCACATGCACAGCTGTGCATGCACCCTGCTGCACTGCACACCGTCGCTGCCGCCGGCACCCGCTCCCCGGTGCAGCTGTGCACCATGAGCACGTACAGGCACCTGCACCCTTGCATGCACCCAAAATCTCTCTCCTTCCTTTTAGGCTCTCGTATAGCCAAGGCGATGCTGCAAAGCAGAGGCGTGCACGTTGAACAGGGATGTTTTCAGCATCCTCGGCAATCCGACTTTCGCAGCTGCAGAAAACCAAGAGCTGCAGGCAGAGTCTTGCAGGACACCTCCGTGTGCTCTCCCAGCTGGAAGTGCTGCTGATGATTTGCACCCCGCCACAAGCCCCGGGACGTTGCTACCGGCTGCCTTGGGTTTTATTTCCACGGGGCAGTCGGGCGGGTTCAACACGCGACTGGATGCGCAAGGGCAGCGGGTCCGGGCACCCCAAACCTGCAGCCCAAATATGAGGCCAACGTCCTACGGTCCCAGCCCTGCGCGAGAGCGTCTCCTGCAGCATTTCGGAAAGGCTGGAAAAACCAAGCCCTGGGCTGGGGAAACAGCTGCAGGGTTTGGGTAAGGGTGGGCAGGACGGGGAGCAGCCAGCGCTCGGCTCCAGCGGAGCGTCAGGGCTTATCAGCAGGGATGCGGGTCCCTGCTGCCGGCAGCTTTTCGGCGGCTCAGGTTGGCTCCGTGTCCCAGGGAGATGCCGGCTGCAGGCACAGATCCGCTTTGGAGCCAGCTCACGGGGAGCAGGAGGAGTTTGCGCCGGAGCTGATCGGGGAGCGCTCACGCGACGGCTGGCCGTGGGGCTGGGGCTGTTGCCTTCATCTCCGCTGGCATCCTCGGAGCATGAGTTTTGGGGTTACAGCTCTTGAAACGGAGGGTGCTCGTTTCCTTGGACGCTTCTGCCAGGCATCCAGGAGTGCCGAGCGTGGAAACGTGGCCCCCTCTCAATGCAAATATGAGCACGGAGGTGGGGGGCAGGACGGATGCCCATGGTTCAGATGCCCAAACGAAATTGCTTGGCTCATTAACCATGCCTTAACGAACCTGCCTGGCCTCTCACTGCTGCTGCGGAGCAGCTCAGGGCTGGGTGCCCGGGGTGCCCGGGCACGGGGCCAGGGGGGGATTCGGGTTCAAACACCAAAGCGCGGGTCTGAGCACGCAAACGGCTGGGATTTAACCCAGACCTCGCAAAAAAGCCAAGACCAGCGTCCTAACTTTGGGCTAGGTCCCTTTTTAGTGGATGAGGGTGGGGGGTCAGGGACAGGGAGAAAGGGAGCGTGCGTCCCCAGGAGCCAGAAAAACTGCTGCCAGGCTTGGAAGAGAGGATATTAAAAGCAGGCTGCATTGAAACCACCCCGGCTCTGTTGCTGAAAACATCCTGTTTCCGCAGCTCCGAGGTGGTTCACAGTATTTTTAGCAGTTTACTCATTTTCTAACCCATTTCCACGGAGCGTGTTGCGAGTCGCAGGACACCTGCCCAAGCCGGCTTCAAAACAATGCCTGGGGGAGCTGCCTCGCCGAAACCACCAGGTTCACATGTCGGGGACACCAGCACGTGTTGGGGGGGTTATCTCCAGGGGGGTGGTTTCCCCTGCAATGCCCCAGCCCTGCTGGGAAGCACCG
>NW_009200497.1:0-23025 GCF_000690835.1 Fulmarus glacialis
GCCCGGCCCGGCGCTCCCCGTGAGGGGCGGGAGGGGGAGCAGAAAAGCCCCATCTCTTCGGCCAGCATCTTTGTTTGTGGGGCCCTGCCGCGGAAGAGGAGCGGCGAGACCCGGGCGGCGAGCTGCCGGTGCCCCCGTCTCACTTCGGGGCCTCCTCCCCCGCCTGTGCTTCCCGGGCGCTGCCTCCGTTCTCGGCGGGGTTCTTTCACCCCCCTCGGCTGGATATCTCGGTTCCGGAGCATCGTCGGTGGGACCGGCCGGGGCGAGAGCGGGTGGAGGACTAACGCAGAGGAAACTACAGGTCTCCCTTCTCCTCGCCTTCCGAAGAGATACCAGCGCCTTGCTCTGGGGATTATAAATGTTTGAACTAAGACCCAGGAAACTGGAAGGAGAGCCTCCCGTTGGAGTTAATAGAAGAGGAAAGAAGGGAGGCTTTTCCAAATCCTTTACAAGAAAGCTCGAGCCGTTTTCCCATGCTGTCCGTACTCTCTTTAATAATGCGATTGTGACCTGAGTGGAATTTATGAGCGATGAACTATTGAAGCTTGTTGCACCACTGCATCAGACTACTTTTGTTTTTTTTGCTCAGCACATGATTCCCCCATCCCAGCTGTTGCAGGACCTATGGGCCGGTAATAGAGGGATGGGAAGCTGAGGCAGTTTATTTTCACATTCTTCTCTTCTGGGGACTTGGCTAGTTAGCTGAAGCCGCTGCTGCTTTTTACTGGATCTGCTCTGTACTCGGCAGGTTTATTTGTTTTCATGTGCACGGGGTGTTTCAATTAAATAGACATTGGACTAGAGCTGAATGGATGCTTTGCAATCTGAAAAGTTTTTGGGAGTAACAAAAAACTACTAAAAGAGAAGAACTGGTACTGCAGGAAACCTGGGGCCTATTTTCAAAGCCTTTTTATTTTATTGAGCAAGGTAAATAATGTGGTAATGTTGAAAATACAGGGCTTATGGTAATCATGCATGAAAATGTTACAAAGCACTTCAGGCTGTTCCAAGTCTTTCAAGGGATTGAGAGGTTCCACTGTAAGGCTCAGAATAAGTTTAATTGTTCTTTAAAATGTTCAGATATGAGTGTGAAATTTAAGGCTGACAACAAACTTTGTGGTACCTGAGAGGTTGAGAGAACTATTTTTTTCTGATTTGCCTTAGGTTCTTCTAGGTTTGTGATGTTGAGAGAGGCTGTCTGAAGAACTTTAGAAGTCCTAGTGGTTCACTGAGAGTGTGCAGTAACTATGCTACTGGTTTTTTTCCATGCTTTTTAAAAAATTTAGCCTCTTGTAAGGATCTGTTAGGGTCTCTTAAAAATCCTTCCGATTTAACAGTAGTACAGTATTTACATTTGCATTGTTAATTGTATTCATACTCTGCCTTGAATTATTTTTGCTTACCTTTACTTTTGTTATCCACAGTAACGGCTGCTACTGCTTCATAATGAATTTTTTGCTTTTTATCTTCCTTTATATGTGTATCTCCTGAATTGGATTATTTGGATTTACCACTAATTTACATGCATCGCTTTTACCATAGACTTTTTACAGCCAGCACAAGCTCAAAGTACTGTTTTAGATACTATCTTTGTATGTTTCAAACGTTGGAAGAAGCAGATAATGATTCTGAAAATATGCAGTGTAATCAGTTAAGTGTATAATTTTTGGTGGCATGCTGCATTCTTATCTTTGTTGTTTTAAAGATCTCAGCAGCAGTTTACTCTTAACAAAAATATAAATCCATTAAAATGAGATCACAGTTTGAAACGTAGCTGTAAAAATCTGGTTTAGCAAGACGTCACAGGATTCTCATTATGAAGTGATGCCTTGATTAAATTGATTGTATACCTTTTCTCCTGCACTCTTAATGAAATAGTGGCAAACACTAAGGTGTTGGCAACATTTGCTGATGCTATCATTGGGAAAGCTAAGTTGGTATTATGGGTAGTATCCAAAGTTCCTTTGCTTATCCTGTTTAGATTTGTTTGACTTAAATTTATGGTCTTTATTTTGTCTTATTTTGTTTCAAGATGATGTGTGAGGTGATGCCAACCATCAGTGAGGCAGAGATTCCCTCTGGGGGAAATGGAGGCCATGGTTCAGGTTCCCCGTTACAGTCAGATGCTGACTCCCATTTTGAGCAATTAATGGTATCCATGTTGGAAGAAAGGGATCGCCTTCTGGAAACACTAAGAGAAACTCAGGAGACGCTAGCATTGACCCAGGGCAAGCTACATGAAGTTGGTCATGAGAGAGATTCCTTGCAGAGACAGCTCAATACTGCACTTCCACAGGTATGGACATTTTGAAAGGAAGGTATCTTTCAATAATTTTTGTATTCTTTGTGGTTTTTTGTTGGCTTTTTGTATATTTAATTTACTGAAGAGTGAGGTTATGTTAGGGGAAGATCAATCTAGCTTAGAACTTTCCTGAAGTATCTGAAGTTGGTGCTTGCTCACTTTGAGAAAGAGAAAAGCAAGGCAAGCAGGGGAACATCAGCCATTTCCCTCCAATATGCTTTCCCAGTTTCCGGCATTTCTTTGGCTTAGCTTGAGCATGAAGTCTTATCTACATCCTTTTGTTTAATAGAACTTGATGGACTTTCTTCTGTCACTAGTATTTTTCTAATGTTGTTTCTAACTACCTGATTCATTCGTGTGCTTAAGAATTACATACAGGCCATTCTGGGAAAGAAAGCAGGCCATTCTGATACCCTTGTGGACTTTGATTTAAATACTTGAAAAGTTTAAGACTGCTGCGTTGTGAATACATGCTGAGTTGTCATGGCAGTGTAGAAGTCCGAGTGAGTTGTTTAACTCATGTAGTTCCTTTTTGAGAGTTTGGATTTGGGTTTTTTTGGTCTTGCTAGGAGTTACTAAGTATTGACTTCTGGAGGATGCAGTGTACCAACATACAGCCTGCAGTGCTAGATGTGTTACATAGGGCAGTGGTGTGTAGTTAGGAAGGGTGATTGGTGTCTACAGAACTTCTCAGTTTTTGTCCATTCTAGTTAAAAAGAGTACAACTGAACTTTGAACACTTTGAAAAGCATTTGAATGTAGGCAAAGCAGAGGCTGCTTTCAGGTGTCAGTTAACTGTTGATAGCCTTACACTTTCTAGCATGGTTGGTTGTTGTCCCAAGTATGTCATGATGATATTATACTTGCATACGTTATTCCAAGAATACTTTTTATTTTATCCTTAAATACTGTAGTTACTGTTTATAAAATTTAAAGCAGTAGTTTTAAACCCTTCTGTTTCCACTGCTCTCATTATAACGTAATCACTCTATGACTCTTGGTATGGTAATCGGTACTGGCAATTACTTGGGGATAGAAACTAAAAAGTAATACATGTTAATCTAGTTGTATTGCAATGGTATGATGGAAATCAGAAAGGAGAAATTTCCAACCTTTGCTGCTCCCTGTGTTAAATCATGTGCTGCAGGCAAAAATCATTCTTTGTTTTTTTTTTGTTGTTGTAATAATTGTGGCTTCTCTTTAGCCGCTATTTCAGGTCTGCTACATTAATGGATGCCATTAACCAATTGTATCTGCAAACTGTTACGCTTGAATTTGTGGCTGAGTAGAATCACCCAAGCTCTAAACTGTACTGTTCCTTTTTTCCCTTTTCAATTCTCAGCTTTCCTTCCTAAATCTAGTAAGCTACTTATATGTAAACATTTCTTTCTAAACATTTCTAAAAGATTAATGCAATTAAAAAAACAATTCCCATTTTCAAGTATGTCATCATTGTATGGTTTCATGGGAAATCTGTCAGAAAGCAAGTCTCATAGTTCAGTTGAGAGAAATTTTACTGCAATTTTATATAAATATACAGCAGTGTATGGATTTTTGTAGATGGCTGTTGAAAAATACTGTTGTCAGCTCAAATGATTATGGAAGGTGACAACTGATGATACTTTCAAAAGTCAAAAATATTTTATTATTCTTGCTACAATAAGAAATAACTTCTGTATTTGACAAGTTTTGTTGTTATGGTAAAGAGTCAGTTACTTCATAGGTGTAAATTTCTGATGAGGTGAAAGGATGTTTGTTGGGGTTTTTTTGGTTTGTTTTTTTTTTATTGTAATAAGTGTTCACTAGGAAAACTTGGTGGTGACTGTAATACTTGAAACTATTCAAACTTTTTTGTTAATTACTTCAAGCTGAGCGTTCTTCTGAACTACTGTCTCAAATGACCCGTTGTTTAGCTGTGGATTTCAAGGAGGGGGTAGAAGCAGGATAACTTTAAATTTACTGGCAATTGTGTTATTTTTTTCATGAAAGAAGGGATTTAGCAGTGTGCATTTTTTGAAGTTTTTTTATCATAGTAGTTGTTTTCAATTTAGTAGAAAGAGATGTGAAGATCAGTTTAACTAGTTGTACAAATACTAGTATAATTGCATGAATGACTAAATCACCACGTAACCAATGTATTATTTCTCCCTCAGACTTGGCATGTAGCTTGTAACACGTCTTTGTAGTTGATTTTGGAGTATTTTAAGGACTTTATCTTAAGGAGTATTGAATTGAATTGTTTGTATGTACACTTTTCCTGTTTTATATATTTAGCTGAACCAGCCAGTTAGACCGTTCTGATGACTGATGGAAGCTCCTTGTATAAAAGGAATGCCACACTGATTGCTTCTATGCCAAAACTACTTCTCTGTTTTTAGTATGAAGACACGCAATTTCTAATGGCATCTGTGTGCTTAATTCCTTACATTCACTGAGTTTCTGTGTGCAGGGAAGAGGCTCATGTGCTCGGTGTGTATGTAGTTAGAAAATGACAAATCAGTACTTGTGTGTTTGCACATCTTGTAGATTATAAAAGTAAATGCAGTTTATTCTGCAGCAGTGATGCGCATTCTCTGAAGCATCAGAGAAGTAAACTTTTCTAGTATACTTGTACTGTGGTGGTCAGCTAGTAATCGAAAGGCATCAGTTCTAGCTCACATAAACCTGAAACTGCTATTTAGAGTAAGAAGACTTGTTGTGGATGTCTAATTCACAGAGAGGAGAGCATTCTAATCTTATATAGATGTGCTTTATCTGTTACGTTTACACAGAGTAAAACTGACAAGTTTTTCTTGTATGAACAGCTGGAAATGAAATACATCAACGTTGTCTTCATAAAATAACTGGATTCTTGGCAATGCTTTTTGGTTTTTTGGGAGTTACCTTCTATTACAGATTACCCTAGTCAAACTGTACTCTGACCTTGGAACATGAACTTGATGAAATCAAATTGCTGTGCAAGAACTTAAAATTAATTTTATTGTTCCTAGAATTTTTCACAGAAAAAAATGAAAATGAACTTTTTACTTTGAGAACGTACAGAACTTCTATTTTTAATGTAAACAAATTCAGTTATGATTTAATTATGGTCTTAGTAGATTTAATTATGCCCTTTATGTGCCTTCTAGAGTGTATTCTACAAAATTCAAGGTTTGTGTGCTTAAAATTTTTAAGTTAATCTGTGAAACATACAGGATGCTACTGTGTTTAAAAGTTAAATTTTGAACTTAAGGTAGATGAGGTCCGAGTGACTACCAGTTCTTGCTATTAAGGTGTTGCAGGCTAGGGTTCAATTTGCTGGTAGAATTCCATGTAGAAGTTTCTGTAAATGACAACAACATGCTTGTTTTGGGTGGAGAAGACTAGAGTTTAATTTACAGAGGCTCTGGTACCTCACACAAATAAAAGCAAAGTTCATGAATTCACAGCAACTCTTATCAGGATGACAATTTTAATATATATGTTAAGAATTTTATAGGCTAATGTACAAATATTATGCTTCTAATACAGCAACACTCTTACTAAGATTCCTCTTAATCTTGCACTTCCAATCTTTTGGTCTTAAATTTATCATACTTTATTTTCATTTCTATGCAAGGTAAGTAAAATAAAAGTTAGAAGTTTTTTCTGTATTTGTGATGGTCCTGTTCAGAATTTCTGTATTCAGCAACGTATATATAGGGGCAGACGAGAACTTTCTGTCAAAGGCTGTGTGTGTCTATGTGTAAATAAGAGCACTTTACTGTAATGTGGAGTTAAATGTGGAAAAAAAAGCTGCCTGTAATTTTGGTTTGGCTTCAGCTTTACTAGGTTGCCCATTGTATCTTAATTTAAAGTGAATCCCCAGCAGGCCATCTTCAGTTGCATTCTATATATAGTAAATATTTTACTACTACTGCACACTTCAGTTAAAAATAGTGTGTGTCTGTTTATATTTGTGTTCAATTAAATTCAGGTATGTCTCTATAGAATATTCTTCCTTAGACAATCTCAGAAATAGTGTTCGATGTCTCGAATGTAAGAAATATAAACACTTGGTTTGAAGACTGCCCTAGTATTGTTTTATAATGATGAACTTAAGGATTTACTTACCACTTTAATAATGGTGTTATTTGGATTTCCTCCAGACAGGTTTTAAATAATACAGGATGTCATAGATGTAGAAATGAGGTTTTGAATTGTACATAATATGAAGAACACAGTTGCAGAAAGTACATTAAGTAAAGGGCTTGCCAAACTTTGCAACAGCTGAAATTTCCTTAGCATTTTGAGTGCAACTCCATTTACAGCATTCGGAACTGTTCAGCCTTGAGGTGACATAGCTTATACTTCTTACTCTAGCAAGATGTTGATACTGACTTCTAAATAAAAGCCATTAGTCTTAGCAGTGAGCCTGTGTGTCCAGAAATGATAGAGATCCAAAAGGATTTCAAGATGTGCAAATGTATGTCAGAGCAGACGTATCCTCCACTTCTCTCATCCCGTTCTGACAGCAAAGATGAACATGACTCTTTCTGTTGCTTTTTCAGACAATTATAATCTTAGTCTTGTCTATGTTGAGTTTCAGTTGCTAAATCTTACTTGGCTCTTACTGTAGTAAGTTACTGGATAGATTTGTCTTTATCTACACTAGTTTAAGTCAGATGAAGATAGGAGTTAATGTTTAGAATTCTTCATTGACTATATCAATAAACCTCAACTTCCCTAACATTTCTTTCTTTGCAAGGCACAGAAACAGACAGCTTTTGTCCAAAACCTTCAGAATACGAAGTTATCTGAAAGTATGCTCTATGATCAGGCAATACTACACTTCAACAGTATAGTGGAGTATATTGAGGACCAAGTCTCTAGCATTTGTTCTGACTTCGTTTCTCACTTAAATATGTTTGGGTGAGTTTGTTTATTGAAACATCCCACCCCTACCCAGGAGACATCTGCTTGCCTCTTGTTAGCAACTTGCTGTTTATACTGTGCTTTTAATTTAGGTTATCTTGATTATAAATAGACCTTTTAGCTAGATTAAATTTAGAATTAAAGTTTTCTTGTATTTCAGGGTGAACTTTAGTGCTGTTATGATGTCCCATCAATCACTTTAATAAAAGATTTTATGAAGTCTGAAACTATTGTTTTTATTTTCCGTAGTTTATTTGTAGGAAGAATATTTTGGTGACTACCCAGAAATGCTTTTGGTTTGTTTTTAATAGTGATTTGTGGATATAGCCTGAAAGATGAGCTAGTGATTATTTTTTCCTACTCTTCTGTTACTATGTACAAATGTCTGATAATGGGTTTATTAATGTTTGGTGTGCTGTAGTCTAACTTGCAGTCTAACAAACAGGCTGTATATAAGCTTGGGTGAAAAGAGCTATAATCAAAACAAGCTGTTTTAAAAATATATGGTATATTTAGAACCAGGTGAACTTCACATATATACTCATCTGTGCTAACTTGCCTGTAGCCCCTTGTACAACAGGTAGTGTTTATTTTGGTATTCTGAGAATTCTTCATCTGCAAGCCCTTCTGTTTTTTCTCTGTTCTTTTTAAGAGTGTAAGTAAAAACTACTTTAAAGATGTTTGTTAGCAAGACTTAAGATTCAGTGTGGCTACATAGTTGCAATTTCCATCTAGATGTAAAAAAAAAAAAAGAAAAAACTCTTGGATTTTCTTTTTTAAAAGATAAATATGAATTAAAAATACATTTCCCCCCCTCCTCCCCTTACAAGTTCTTAGTGTTTTAACATCCACTGGCCTGTGACTTTGGTTTCTCCTTTCTGGTATTTATTTAGGAGAGATGGATGTTGGTTTTACTTGCTATAGGATTTGATCTTAGAGTTAAGAGCACACATTTGTTTGTGTTTTGATATATGTAGATC
This sequence comes from Fulmarus glacialis, assembly GCF_000690835.1. Taxonomy (NCBI): domain Eukaryota; kingdom Metazoa; phylum Chordata; class Aves; order Procellariiformes; family Procellariidae; genus Fulmarus; species Fulmarus glacialis. The sequence continues at coordinate 8,176 of NW_009200497.1, forward strand.
CCTTATAGTTAACAATGTTGTCAGAGAACTTGAATCTTTGGAGAGAACATTTTGGCTGTCTATCAGTAATTTTGAGTTTTACACTTCCTAAGTTGGCACTGCATCCCAGTACTCAATATACTTCACACTTTAACTTAATTTTGCTTTTTTTAACTTTCCTGCTTTAAAGAAATATGATAGAGGTCTTCATGTAAGCTGCTTTTAGTAATTCAGGCAGCTTAAGTCACTTTAAGTCTGTACGGCTGACTGGTATCTGTTGACATATATTAGAAAATACTTACCATAATCTCTTGCACATATGGATCTCCAGCTACAAATACGGAGAAGGGATAAATACGCATTGTGTGTGTCAGGTAATCCGTTTGTTTATAACTTTCCAAGTGTATTTTTTTGTAAGCCTGCTTGTGGATTCTCCAAGTGTAAATGGGGAAATGTGTGGCAATTCCTGCCAGGAAAAATGTTTTCACATTCTCCAGGCTGAGAGAAGAATTATTACTTTGCTGTCGAGTGGGGTGAGTTTTTTATTGAACTTGACTTTTTCACAGGATTGCATGGAAATACTGTTTCTGCATTTTGTAAACTTCAGATAATTGTGTAGTGAGCTGAATACATATCTGTAGGTCGCTTGAGGAGAGATTACTCTCCTGGTTCATATATTCAGAATTGGAGGAGTACTGTGATTACAGTACTTGTTAGTTAATGCTCAGTTTCATTCTATGTTGTTTTCCTTTAGGTTCTCTGTAAATTGATGTGAATAGTTGATTCACTTGTTTTTTGCCTATGACCTTTATCTCTTTCAGACTTTACCTTGGCTTTCATATAAGCTGCGCTGAAAATCAGCTCCTTTTCTTCTGATCGGTATGACAAGGCTCTGTGGCCTGTTCCTACAGTGGCTAGAGCTGTAACATTTTTAAGAGGAGAAGCTTGCTGCTTGATCTTCTCTTCTGCTATTCCACAGTGGCTAGCTTGAACTTTGCTCATGTGTTTATGTTCGTGTCTACTCAGGATATGGTTTTTGAGGATGGTAGTGAAAATTTCGGTGAAAACCAGAATATAATTTTGGTTGCATTTGAAATATACTATGACTTTTAATGGGTACATATGAATAAGAACAGTCAACATATCTCTTCCTGTAGTTCGTCTTATGGTTATGTTTTCAGAAATATAAGTGTTTAGAAATAGTATTTTGTTTTAGAACTTCTAGAAGTGCTCCGAGATTCTTTAATGAAAAGGTCCTTACACTACTAGTATTGGCATTATCAGGTATCTTCAGGACAGATCTTAAACAAGGACCATCACTTGTTTAAAGGGCCAGGAAAAAAGCTTGAAAAATTTGATATGCACGTCCTTCTAGTTTTGTTGAGGAGAAAAAAACTTCCACTTGGGAAAAAAGCAAGTGTTTTCCATTGCGATAGGAAAATGGCAGCCTTTGATTTTTTTTTTTTTCTTTCCCTCTTCTGTAGAACAGTAGTCTCTAACACGTGCTGTGTTGTGCCTTACTCCTATTGCTAGTACATGGTAGAGTTCAGTATCTAATTCTGTTTCAATCTAGTTGTCTAGAAATATTCTGAAGCACAGTGCTTGATTTTTTTAATCCTACCTCCCATATAAATACATAGCGATTTTGGTTCTGTTCAGTGTAGAAAAAAAAGTTTTAAATGCATATTTACCTTTTATAAAGAATTGCAGGGGAGAATATCTGGTAAAAATAAGTAAAGAATGTAGAGCACAGGTTAATGAACTCTTTACTGTCAAAAGAAGTGGGGTTTTTTTTCCCACCTCAAATTTTCAGAACAGCACACAGTATAAGGGTATAATTATACAAGCTTAGGTAGCTGAATAATTCTCAAATGTCTTATGTGAGCCTATCACAAAAATAGTTTAGCAATATATACTTTTGCCAATAGAATGTCATAGTCAAAACTCTCCTTTTCTTTGCACTCCTATCCGTAAATGGGAAATCTGCTAGCTGAAACAGTGTTCGGTAACATGGTGGGGTTCATGGGTCTCCATTAACCTTGCTGAATCAATAAGACTGCACCTAAATTCTGTTGCTAGCTGTGCTTTTCACTGTAGTTTGTCCTTGAGTAAGACTTGTGGATTTACCGTTCCCAATGGGAATCTGAACTCTGTGTAATTTTATGTTCTTTAAGGTTCTGTTGTGTATCATATTTAAAGTCCTGACTGACATCTCACACTTGAATCTCTTGCTTCTACTAGGATTTGAGATGTGGGCTACCTTTTGTGTTTTAATTTGGAAACCCAGAAATAAAAAACTTTTGACCCAAATCAAAGGTCATTTAAAGATTTAAAGGGGATTCTGTTGTTCAAAGTTACCTGTAGTACTAGAAGTTCTTCAGATAATCTAATTATGGGTGTGAAGGATGACTCTACACCTGGGAGACCAAGATTGGAACAGCAGAGCGTGTATAGAGAGCGGTCTTGGATGTATGGGTGAATCTGGTTGGGGTTTTTACATGTTTATGCATGTCTTAGGTAAACTTCTAACTTCAGAATATCTCTTCAAAGCTCTCTCTATTTGCTGTATTACATTTGGGTGAATGACTAAAAGTTTGGTTAAGATAATTTCAGGGATGCCTCGGGATACCACTGTGAATCTTTTTTTTTTTTTTTTTTAATTCCCGAGTAATATATTTTTCATGCAGTATTATCACCTTTTTGTAGTCCATGGGGAAAAGGCTTGGAAGGTCATAACATTCTTTTAGCTTTGTGTTGAAGAACATGAGGCAGGTGCATCTAGTAATTTATTTCTTGTAGAAAATGCAGCTTGAGTTTTCAGAATGTCTTTTGAGGGTGTGGTTCAACAACATTATCTTCCAAAAGCTGAGCCTTTGTTTTAAGAAATCTGGAATTACTTTACTTCATGTAAAGTGGAAATGAAAAAGCTTTTTAGGATTTTGTCTTTCACTGCTTGTCCATGCAGGAAAGAAACTGTCCTTTTCCCCTCCTGTAATCTTAGTTATGCTGATACTTACCTTGGTGTAACTCTGATCGCCTGTTGGAACTGTTGTCTTTAGAGACTGCATAACACTCTTCTGTATTTTGTGCAATGGTTATAAAAGATTAAGTCCTGGGAGGCAGTAGAGGAGAAATGGGCCAAGCATGCCTTTTCTCTCAGCTGAGTAGGAGGCTGCAGGGTTTCCCGGTTGCATCATCTTTCCCTTGTTTGTAGCCCAGTGTGGAATAGGAGCTTCTTCCTCAGACCAGGTTCCTCACCAATCCGTCTTTCGCTTTGGCATTTGTTACTGGTTACAGCATATTAAGACTCTCCTAGTTTATTCTTCCTTTTTTTTTCCTGTTCCCTGCCTTTTAGTGTTATTTGTATCCCTGGTTTTGTTCTGTGATGTAAAATGCTTTTTGGGTTCAGGTAGTTACGAAGTTTGGAACTGCTGATTATGGATCTTTTTTGTGGCAGACAAAAAACTACCTTGAACATTAAAAAAAGCTTAAAAAAAAACCCCCATAAAACAACTCTTTGACACTTAATCTATGTTGCTGAGTTAAGCTTTTCTGTGTTTAAATACCAGACTTGTCTGTTGTAAGACCTGAGAGACTACTCTTTTTGCATGGGCTTTAGAGTTCCCTTTATTTGTAAAAATCAAGCAACTTTTCCATGGAATGGTCCAGTTGCATTTAGTTCAAATATTGCAGATTTGCAGTTAGCCCAGTAAGTTCACTTAGCGTGTAAACTGGGGTGATAGAGTACAAAGAAAGAGAAAAACAAAATGTAAAGAGCCTGTAAGTTGAATTTCCTGCTACTGTCCTCATTGAGTACTACTTGCTTAAACAAGTTTGAAATTATAAGACTGAACAGTTCATCACTTGGCAAAAAAAAAATATATATTTAATAGGAGAGCACTGAGGGGGAAGTACATGTTGATGCTTGTTTAATGAGGATGGCTTGGCCAGCCTTAGATATTCCCAAGCACTCCCTTTTAACATAGTGTGGAAAACGTACTTTACAACTACTGGCCACAGAAGTAAACCTGACAACTAGAGGCCAAGATGAATGATTGGAATAGGGCAGGGCAGTGCCTCAGCTGCTGCTTACAGTTTTGCAAGCAGAAGTATCTTGTCACTGAAATAATCATGCATGAAGGATCTTGTCCTGGGTCTATTTCTAAAAAATAGTGAAGTATTAGTCATGTGAGGATTAATTTTTTTAAACACGCTGGAACGCAGTATATAGGTTTAAATAATTTTTAATTCATAAAAGTCATAGGAATTTAATATTAAATGTCAGCTGAGCCAGAATTGTGCTCTTTCTTGTGCGTGCAGTATGTTTGGAGCTGATACACAGAAAAATATTTTTTTTTTTTCCCTTCCCAAGGAAACTGACAGTTCAGTGTTGTTTACAACTTAAAAGATAGCTTAAAAACTTGCTATAGCTTTTGCAATAGCTGCTTAGCCTCCGTAATGGGGGGTGCCAGGAAGAATACTGAATAAATTTTGATTGATAAGTTTTCTCAGCATATCTTGCAGTTGTTTTATGGTTTGGCATTTTTGAGGAGCATTGTATGCTGTGAAATCCTGTATGGGATCCCAGGAAATCTTGACCAACTTCCCGGGGAGAGGAAAAACTTCAATGAAATCTCTGTAGCATCATATTAAAGATGGAGACTGGTTTTGTCCCATATCTTGTCAAACTGGTAATGCAAGATTCTTCTTCTTTAATTAAGTACAACTGTATTCTCCTCCTGCCATAGTGGGTATGGGTGTGGGTAGGTTTCTTCACTGACATGGACTCCAAAAATGGAGATGCCTAAAGCTACAACTAAGAAGTTGTGCTACTACTTACTGTATTAGTTACTAATCAAAATAGACTAGGCTAGGAGTGCAGGAATGTGGTAATTCATATTGTGAAACCCTTAGAATTCACTGATTCAGAGTGTAACTGAGAGGCATTTGTTTTTCTAACACCCCCCAAGTATTGTAAACTTATTTCTGGGATAAGGTAAATTAATCTTCTGGAATATTGGTACTTGCACTGGTGCAGTATTGGAAAGGATTACTCTTGTTATTGACCAGTCTCAACAGTCACAGTTCTGCACAAAGTAGCCAGACACATCCCAACTTGAAAAGCCTGTTTTTCAATGATGACTAAAGTTTTCCTGATACATATTTTAGCTGATCTTGTACATTTTTCCAAGTTGAACAAGCTTGGTATGGTTTTGAATACTTTGTGCCATATCTGCTCTTTCAGGGGATGTATTCATGTACATCCAAGAGCAGCTAAGGTGGAACTCTTTGCATAACCATCACAATGAAAAGATTTAGCCTGTGATGGAAGAAGGTTTTCTGCCACCATTGCATATGAATAGATGCTAAGTTTCACGCGAGTCTGAAGAGCGCTTCTGTATTTCCTGTGCTTGCTGCTAGGCAGCTCTTACCTTACAGCTATTGTAATGGTTTTACTTTTGGACTTCTTTACACAGAAGAGTGACAATGTTGCCTGAGTAGGGACAACATTTTAAAAGTATTTTACGAAGACAAGAGAAGAAAATAGTGTTTCTAGTTAGTGTTCAGTTTGTTCATTTCTTGTTAATCCTCTGTGCATGCTGTTAAGTTACAGAGTTTGCCCCCCCAGTTGAGTATTTGGAGAAAGCCTTTGGGAAGAAGTAAGTACTTTGGTATAGTTGTTCGCTGGTTCTGTATGTAATCTTTGATACACATCTGTAGCTTTAACAGTAGTTTTAAAGTCTATGTTAAAAAGGCTATGGTGAAAATGGGTAGTGTCCACTCTGGGTTAACTGAAAATATACCTTGTGTGATCTACCATACTTTGAACAAGCCTCAGATGCTGGCAATGGTTTGTTAAGGTTGGTGAAAAGATTAACAAACTACCTGGAGAAATTATGGATTCTTAATCTTTCAGTGATTGCAAGGCTAGTTGCCCTACAGGAAAATGCTTGGCAAACTGCAAGTTGTTGAAACGAAAGAGGAGTAACTGGATGAAATTTTCTGACTTGTTTAAACAACTTCATGTTCTTTGTCCTTAATTTCACAGACCTACAAAGAAGTAGCTGTGGCTTAGTTTTGACTTCCAGCACATTACCAGCTAACAGTCTTGTAGATATCATTTCTTGCATATATGACTATTGTATTTACTGTGTTGTACATAGGTCTAATTAATGGTGGAGCTTGGAAGATGCTCGGAGATCGGCATGTGTACCTTGCAGTGCAAAGTACAATATGTAATCAGTGATTGTTGGCTCTCCAGTGATGCACAAAGACACGTTTTTGCATGAGGCTTTGCCCCTAGTCTTGTATACATAACAGCACTGTTTTGCTGGGTTTAGAGAAAATTAAATGCAAGAGTATAGGCAATAATGATTTTGCTAGTCTGGGTGGTTTATACAGGCTGTAGTTAATCATTTGAGTGTAGGTGGCTCCTATTCGCCTGTCTTCGACCTGTTTTGCTCTGTGTACTAGGGTTTACAAGCTCACTTTCCAAACTGTTCTGTAGCGTGTATAAAGTTTGAACATTGATTAACGTGGTGAAAGGAAGACCTGTGATCCTTCAAGGAGAGGCTGAGTCTAGCCATGTTTGGGTTCTGGTACTTTTACCTCCCACAGCCCAAATAGGAAATGTCTATCAGAAATGTGTTAGATCAAGAGGGAGAACACGGAACTGATGTGTTTCTACCTCCCTTTTCCTGTTAATTCTGCATTCCTCTTGCAAAGCTGCCAAATACCACCCTTCTTCATTTATGTTTTCTTGCACGTCAACATGCAGCGCTTCCTGAAAGCTCCTAGCAATGAAGTCTGGATATAGTGCTTTGTAGTTCAGGCTCAGTGAACACTGCACATAAATTTAAGCAACTCATTCAGGATGGTAACTGGAAACCTATTTATTACCATGGAGACTTGGTCTTACTGTAAGCTTTTCCATTTTGCTCTTGGGCATATGTTTGGTACCTACTGGCTGTGAGTTAAGAGTTCTTTTGCTCATTGCTTGTCAAATGCTAGGCAGTTGATTCTACTTGCAGCTCCAAAGCAGACTGGAAACAGTGAGTTTCATTCCAGAGCAATAACATTATGCAACTGTAAACACTTTAAAACTTAATTGCCTGTTTAGGATTGAGCTGCGTTAATGACACAGCCTAGGCAGGTCAATCCAAGAAGTAAGCTTGAAGAATACTGTGCTAAGAAAGAGGGCTGGAATGATAAAAAGTTGCTCAGGTTTAGTATTAGTCACTGACTGTCAGCTGGCAAAAATATCATTTGAGTGTTTTCATGCAGCGTTACAGTTTTTGCTAGAGAAAAAAAAGGTATGTTTTTTGAGTCACGGAAGATTATAAACTTCTGAGAATTGACTAAAGGTGGTATTAAATGTTTTAAAATACTTCAGTGCCATTAGTTGGAATGTGAGAATTTTTTGTAATAGTAAAGAAATTTGCACCTGAGTTTTGGTAGTGGTCTTCTGAGTTATAAAACATCTTATGCAAAAGGAGAAATAGGAAAGGAGGTTGATACATTAATTGTATTATAAGCTCACTCTGGTGGGTAGTTAACTCTAGCTGGAAAAGTGGCTACTTTAGCATGAAAAACATTTCAATGCCCTGAAATGCAAGAGTTTGACATAACTCTATTTTAATATTACTTTTAAGTATTTTCTTACTGTCCCTTTTAAGTTATTGGGGTTTTTGAGAACAAAAGATAACTTATTTCATAGAACTGATTCTTTTAATGCTTGAAATAAGTTTTATGTTTCCAGGTTGGAAAATCCAGGCTGCTTGTTACTTAGTGGAAATTAATTTCACTAGGTGAAAAACGAAATATTTTTCTTCATGCACTCTAGACTGATTTTTCTCTTTCCCATTAGCACATGCCAGAGATATAGAAAGGTTGAAAGCAATCTGATTTATTACACTGAACAGGCAAAGCACAATTTGTGTTGGTTGGTCTTTCTTCTGGATTTGTTGTTGTTAAAGTGTGTGTAACTCTGTTTTCTTGGAAGGCTGGATTTAATTATTAAAGCATGTCAATTCTTTTCAGTTTTAACTCTAAATACCCTTGAATTATTTCATAAATGTGACTGTTAGCTTAAAAAAAAAAAAAGCTAAACTGGTGTGACTTAATAGATACAAAAATTTGCTTGCTGGGAACTTCAGATTATATTGGGAATATTGGTCACTGTGTGCTACCTAAAACCCTTAGGTTTAAAATGTGGCTATGATATACCTTGTTAAGCTTAGATATTTAGGTTTTCTTTGATTGTTTTGTTTAAGACTGTATACTTGTCATTTTCATGCATGTATCATTTGGAGTAATTGTGGTTTATATGTAATGTAAATAGCATGATGGGAACTTCTCAGATTCCCTTGGTTTCTCATCCCTGATGGCCTGCACTCTCCCCAGTTGTTCTTCTCATGCTCTCTTCAGCTTCTCAGATTTTTGTGTGGGTTGTTTGATATGCAGGCTACAGAACAGAATGTTAACAGTAAAACAAAATATTACTTGGAGATAAAACAGATAAATTCCACTCATGTATTTCTGGCAGAGATGTTCCTAAAGATGCAACAGTTACATCTTCATCCTAGTATTGCCAGAAGATACTACTTTAATAGTATTTAATAGTATTTTCTTTGATGCATTTAAAATATGTTTCTTTTTAATATCTTTTCATCCTTTAATTTTCATCCTTTAAATAAGCTTTCTGGTCATCTTTTTGCCTGTAATCCATGAATCCTTATGTACTCAAGAGTGGTGTTGTGGTTTACAGTGGAATAAATTTTTTTGCTTGAGCAAATCCCAAGCAAACTTAGAGTTCTTTGTGTGCAATCGTAGTAGCAAAGAGCATCCCTAATACACAGCTTATGTTCATAGACTTTCAGGGGTTACTTCTGTTTCTTTCAAGTTTTTCCCAAAGTTAAATACTGTCTTTTCTGTCATGTAGCATTTATTGGTTTGTGATGTACTATCTGTGGAACCTATAAATTACGCTTGTAATAAACATGAAGAGAACCTGTTCCCTGAAAGCTGTGATGTTCCTGGACCGAGATCTCGCAAGTAACCAAGCGGCTGTCAGCTGAGACATCAGAAGTGTACAGGCTTGACAGCTAGACACCAGCTGATCCAACTTTTGGAAGGATGTTTATGTTGTGGCCTCTAAAATACTAAAGGTTGAAGGTCAGTTCTGAAGGTTGATGTAGAAGAAATGCTATTGCTTTAAAAATTCATGGAGGTTGTGGACAAAAAAAACCCCAGAAAATGTATTACTGAACAACAACAAACTTACTTTCTGTTAATTTAGCTTTTTGTTTTAGAGTATTTATTTCTGGCAGCAAGGGTGTCATATTTGGAATGATTCAGTTGGTTCAGAAAGTTACTTTCTTCAGTAAACAGTTCAGTTCAGTATAGAGTATGAGTGTTTGTCAGTATGTTCTAATCCACAGGGGATATTTACCTAGTATATTTGGCACTCTGACTCTTTCTTGTACATGCTCTAGAGTGCTTATTCTGAGTCCCATTCTTGTCAGGCCTCAGAGTTGGGTATTTATTATTTTGATGGCAAGCAGAAGCAGAGCAGAACTTCGTTCTGATGTTCTCAATCTTCTCCTTAATTACGGAATAAGTAATACAGCTTTGTGGATAAGTAGAAAAGTTTCTCAGGATTTTTCTTTTTCCTTTAATTCTTTCTGTACATTCATCTAATGCCAAGGAAGAAATTGAGACAACTCAAACTTTTTTGAGATAATAAAGTTACAAATAGTTTCTCTCCTTTTGAACTGCTTGAGGAAATCACAAATTGTCTACTGTTGAAGGTAAGTATTAAAACTAGAAAGGACATGCCTTTTGGCAGTGTCAGCTGAAACTAAGGACATTCAAGTGTTCTTTCTTAGGCAGCTTATGGGACTCAGAGCAACTACATTATGTCAGAACAAACAGCGATGGAGGTATTATGCAATGCCCGAAATATGTGTCAGTCTGTCTGTGCAGCAGCAATATAAATTCCTGTGTGCATTGTTCTTCTTTGGATCATCTGAGAGTGTGGTGGTTTGTGTTATAACTATGATGTATTTGTGCTACAATTTATATTTGCACAGAAGTATGCAATGGAATAGAACTGTATGTACTATAATCATTTGAAGAGTGAATAGACTTCCTTTCAAATATACAGCTATTTTTCGGAAGATGAAGCTCGTACATGTCTTAGAGAAGAAAATGTATATTAACGCTATACAGTGATTTTAAGTTGAGAAAGGATGACCAGACAGTGTCTGGTAGTCTTTACTGCTTTCTTTATTCTGTTCTCAAGACTTGAGGTAGAGACTGGAAAAATATAGAATGTTCCATATCGGTCCGATGTCCTTTGGAGAATTGTGTAATGACAATGCTTGTAAATTTTGATGCTGGCATTTTGAGGGTCTTTTTAATTATTGTGAAAAAGGCAAAAACACCACCAAGAAAATAAGTTCATATCAAGCTCTTTTGCAAATACTTTGAGACTATTGGTACTTCTGGTAGTTTCAGTAGTAGTTAATTATCAAATACATAAAGATAAGTAGGGAAGGCCTGTGAAGAACTGCAACTTTGGAAGCGCATTCTGGTTTACCTTCTGGTTTACCTAAGCTTGTGTCGGAGCAAAAGGGACATGTGCCATCAATTGCCTGGGAGTCTTGGAAGCTCCCATGGGTGGGATATTGAAAGTACAGGGAAAGTTCAGACATAGAGGAGTGTTCTGCAGGGAAAGCTCACAGTAGAGTCAATTGTTTCTGTGAAGCATGAAGTAGGTTTTTTCCTTTCTTGGTTTACCTTGCACTCAGGAACCTTTTGTAGTTTGTTTTGTGTGTTTAGAAGTTCCAGTAGCTATATTTATAGACCAGGTTGTTTTAATAAGTGTATTTCCAGGGATTTTCATTTGAAAATAATAAGTCAGTTTTCTTTTTTTTTAAGGATGCAAATGAAATATTGCAGTGAAATATTTATGTGAGTGTAATTATTAAGTATGTTACAGAAACCAATTTTTTTTTTTTTTTAGCAATTGAAAAAGGAAAAGAAATTAAGGCTTTTTTGCAGTCATTTGCTGATTAACTAGGGGGACTATACTGAATCTTTTTTCCAATGAGCAGATTTTTATTTAGGAAGAGGGATTATGGAGATCGATTTCTGCATCTGTGATGGTAGTATTACTATCTTTTTCATAGCAACCTTTAAAATCCTAATACATTAGTAATTCCAAAGGAGTTCACTGTAGGTACATGTTGCGCAACAGTATTTTTTGTCTTTTCAGTCACATGTGTGTTTTAGAATAAAGTTTACCAAATTAATCCTGGAATTTGCAGACAGTGTCTTTTGACTATGTCTGCTTATTTTAGCTGTGTGTTAGAATTTGCAGATGTGCTAGTATAATTAGTTGATGTGTCCTTTTGTTTTTAAGCATGTGTTTTCTGTCACTTTGAATTTTACTGCAAAACAGCTCCATCTTAAGCTTTTACTTGATATGCAGCTACTGTCTATTAAGCAGTATATCTTGCAGAGTTTGGAAAATTTAGAGAAGCAGCGTGTGCGCACAGTGTGTTTCCACAGTATGTTGTTCTTAGTTGGCCATTTGTCTTGTTCATCTTCTTGTGATCATTGCCAGTTCAGCTGTACTAATCTATTGTTTATTAGATGTGACTTTTGTTTATTAGAGTGTTTTCCTTATTTTAGACAACAGAGAAGACTAATTTATTTACTAGTGTTTCAATGTTTTCTGATACAAGTGCTTCTGAAGTGTTCACCGGCCATTGGAGTGACTGATATGTATTTATTTTCTCATCCTAAGATGCATTGATGACATGAGGTTTTTTCCCATTTCCTACAAAGCCCTCTTCTAAAGCATGGGCTTGTTCATATTCACGCTTACTGTTAATAATAATTTCTAATGTGGTTCAGATTACAACTTAAATTTTGCCAGAGTAAGTAGGTAGATAAGGTTAGGCTCAGTATTTGCTTATAAATGTGGTGTTAGTTGTATCTTTTATTCTATCCACAGTATGTTCGCTGAGTTCATAGAAAGTTTAAATGCCTTTTATGTTGAATATTTTTAGTGAGGCTGTTGATAAAGTGGAAGAAGTTTGGGATGTAGTTGCTCTTTCAGATATTCAGTACACTTGTGTCTTCCTGACAGAAACCCAAAAATTTAGAAATTAGAGATTTGAAAGTAGGATAAATGAAATCCCTGTATGTAGCTTAAGTAGATAAATACCCATAAAGGTCTGAGTCCTCCAGTGGTGAAGCTTCAAGGATGCTCTATTACTATGAAGAAGTAACCCGTGTGTTCTGGTAGATGCCAGGGTTGTGCATTGTCTCTCACAAATAAATACTGACTTGAAATTTGTCATGTTTTTGCTGGGTTCTGTTTTTGCTTAGTGCTCTGTTTTTTCATGTCTCCCTCAGCAGTCATTTAAAAGAAACCAAACAACAACTTTTTGAAACAATAACAAAGCGCATTACAAATAGTTTTTTTCCCTTTGCTTACCAGGGATATGCCAATTCAGATAATTGCCTTGAGAGACAAATGAGTTCTCAAAAGTATTGGTCAAACATCTTTTATCTTACATTTGACAGTGTAACGGTTTTAAGTGGTTGAACTTAAGCCTGCTTAGCATGACTAATACAACTGTATTGGCTTTAGACATCTGAAATGAATGCTTCAAGAAATTATGTCAAGTGTTCATATGAATCTACTCTCACTATGTCCCGATATTTGATGTGCTTATATTTGTCTGGTTTATTTCAGGAATTTGCAGCGCTTACGAAAGAGCTAAATGTATGCAGGGAGCAGCTGCTTGAAAGGGAAGAAGAAATAGCTGAACTGAAAGCAGAAAGAAATAATACGAGGGTTAGTTCCTTGTCTTCTCCAAGATTACCGTTGTTAAAGCATCCAACTACATGGAGAAAAACATTGAATGTTGAATTTGAAAAGCTAAAAGTATTTTTTCCGTGATATTTGCACGTGAATCTCCCTGAAGTGCTAAATGTATGTTGATTAAGAACGTTTGGAATCGGGAAAAGCTTGTAAGACTGCACTGCTAGCTGTCATTCAGCTTTCTTGTTAAAGTTTTGTAATAGTACACCTGAGATCAGAGGAATAGAGCGGGCAAGCTGTAGTGATCTGTTCCAGCAGCTTACATTGCTGCCAGCAGAACAGTTGCTCTCCGATTTAAAGCATTTCCTATGTGTATCCTTCTGACAAGCATGCAGTTGCTCAGATTGGTGGCAGAACTAAAAAGACCTGGTTAAGTAGAAACCTCATTTAAAAACTAGACTGAAAGAGAGAAGTGGGAAATGCGTTAGCTCTGATACAACTTCTAACACAGGTGAAACATTAAAACAGGTCCGTATGCTTGATGCAGTAGTCTTTGGCTCTCAGGTTTGAAGTATAGAACTCAAAACTTGATGTTTTAGGATTCAAAGTTTTCTGCAGCTATGCAGAACAGGAATAAATATTGTTCCTTTTTTTTGTTTTAGCTGTTACTGGAACATTTGGAGTGTCTTGTCTCCAGGCATGAGCGATCTCTCAGAATGACTGTTGTAAAGAGACAAGCTCAGTCTCCAGCAGGCGTTTCTAGTGAAGTAGAAGTTCTCAAAGCACTGAAATCTTTATTTGAACACCATAAAGCCCTTGATGAAAAGGTAATGAAATATGGTAGCTAACATCATGTCATCCTGTTCCCTCTTTCTGTTGTGTGGACCATGCAGTTGTTCGTACTAAAGTCGTAGAAGTCAGATTCTCTGAACTTTTCTCTGTATTAAGATAGTGGCTTTGCTATAACTGCATCAGTAACTACCCTCCTAAATTAATATGTTGCACTAAAGCAACGTGCTGTAGTTTATTCTAATACTTCATTAACTGTGCTAATGTAAACTAAGTGTGGTTCAGGGGCAATATATTTGTTGTACGAATGCATACATTTGCTTACCTGTATAATATCAGGATTTAGCCTTCTGATTATGTAGTACAAGAAATGGACTAGAGAGTACAGGAGGAGAGGAATCTGCTTACACTGTAACATCAAATAAAGCTGAATTAAAGACCTCCACCCTTTAGTTGTGCGTGATATTGGCAGCAGGATATGCAAGCGGTAACGTTTGCTGTGAAAATTGCTGCCAGCTCATAGTTTGCCTAACTTTTGTGACCCTTGTATATAAAGTCTGGCAAATTATTGTAAGTAGAATTCTGTCTCTTCTTCCGTGTTGTAAATAAGCAAAAGCATACACACTCTGTGCCTTACAAAAGGATAAGCAAATTCTGGGTATGTTTAATTCTTGCCTAAATGTACAGGTCATGTTGAGATATGATTTGCTTATTGCAAAAAAGGAAAAGCTAGATTTTAAGAAATGCATTGTTTCTCTAGAAGGTTTTTTATAGCATATGTTGTAATTAGTACTGACTCAAGATTAAGCAGGTCTCGAAGTGTAATGGAAATAGTGTCATTTATTACCTGAAAGGGCATGGCTGCATGGCAATCAATATCAGTGATACTGATTTCTTTTTAATTTGAATGATTTAAAAATATTTGAAATTACTCTTTCAGGTAAGGGAGAGGTTACGAGTAGCACTTGAAAGATGTAGCTTATTGGAAGAAGAACTAGGTACTACGCATAAAGAGGTAGGTTTCTTTTTTTAAAAGAAGTCTTCATGTGTGCATTGTGGGTGTTTAGTCAATATTTGTACACAGTAATTTATTCTGTTATTGAGGTTCACTTTCACTTCTTGTTTTTGATTCCACCCCCCACACCCCCAATGGGATAACTATAATTTTTAACTTAGTCACTTTGAAAGAGCAGGAAAGGAAGAACAGAGGCACACCACACCCCCACACACCCACACCCCCTCCA